>NW_020167580.1:0-19791 GCF_001641265.1 Pseudogymnoascus destructans | reverse complement strand
GACACCTGCAGCTTCCTATTCCTAATAATGAAACAAGTAGCATCCAAACCTGTATAATACCTCCCTCGCTAACATTAAACCAGCCAGAAGACTACTACACAATGTATGATAGTGACAGCAATAGTAGTCCTGCCTTTATCTCCAACGATCAACCGGCCAACACAGGATCTAATATGCCAATTATGGAGCCAGGCTCTTCCTATACATGTTCAAAGGACGCTCTTTATTGTGACGATTATAATAGCATGGCTATGGGGGACAACAGCTCGGATAGTAACTCTGTAGAGAGTGAAAACACTCCCAAGATTCATTTTACAAGCAATGAGGTCATTGATCTATCTGCACTGAACCCTCGCTCAGCGCCAGTATCTGACTTTACAATGGCATTCGGACTCTGGTGCGATACACACCGGGTTACCCGGCAGACTTATAAGGCTTTACTCCAAGTTTTACGACTTCTTCCAAATGAGGAGTTTCGACAGCTCCCAGAAAACCTTGCAACACTCCAAAAGTGGTGCCGTCGTCGCCTTCCTTTACTACCGCTCCAAAGATCAGTTGTTGATGTCCGGATGGATAAACAGCCATCAGGCAATGCAGCAACGTCCCAAAGCTATATATACTTCTTTGACCCGCGGGTTATCGCTGCCACTATACTATCATCAACACTCGGTCAGCCAATACACCAAGGAATGGCCGAGATTGTAGACAATCCATCCGAGTTTTACCATTCCCGTGCATGGGGCTCTTCAATTCGGACCTGTGGCAGCGACTTTGCCCTATATAAAGGTGGAGAGCCAATATTTCCCTCAGACTTTGTCCAGTATAAGTGCAAAAGTCAGACCTGTTGTAGCTCCACCTCCAAGCATACAGGGCAGGTAGTGTTTGTTGGGCGTGATAGACGGGAACTGTCTACTACTATCAATACAGTACTCCTTCATATCAGGCCTTTATTGCATCGAACGACATACTATACCAGTCCCGTGGACTACAGGAGGAAATTAGAAAGCTGTCAACAAGTGAGCGCATTATTGACAACGAGGGTTTAGTCTGGGTCCAGCCAAACCAGGTATTACACCGTCGACCCGATATTAGCATCCAGTGGGGTGATGGTACTATACGGACACCCTGGGCAGTTACTAAGATCTTTACCAAGGCCCATGGCATCGTTGATATCCAGAAGAGTACACCAATACGTGGGGGGCTAGAGATTAAGCAATACGGCCGAGAGTACCTTATGGCTACAGTTATGGCAGGAGTACTGTCACTGCCCCTCATTATGTTTATTGACGTGGACTATACCGCAACATGTACCGCTCAGTTACTGGAGTATATATGATGCCAGCTGGGCTTGGTATTGAGCAGCGACAAAGGAGCATGAATAGTCATACTCTAACCCTTGGGCCCCATGGTTCTCAGCTTGATGCTACAGTATCGGTCCTCCGAACATGTATAGGGGCCCTTGAGCGTGGAAGCCCAATGGTTATTAGAGGAGTAAAGACAGTAGTATGGGCCCCGTTCATTACTATTCTAGGTGATATGAAAGGGCAACAACAGTCAGCTGGTTTTCTTTCCCCAAGGGCTAACCTCTGCTGTCGGTTCTGTGATGCAAGCCTTGATACAAGGGCTGATCTCAGAAGAGATATTGCACGCCATGGTCGGTTCCACTACCAAGTACAGGACCTACGCATGCAGATGGATAAACTTACCTCAAAGTCAACTCGGTTACAATTTGGTCGCCGACATGGGTTAGCTGACCAGCCATCTGCCTTACAGTCTGTAATACCAGCACTTGACATTATTATAAGCCGCCCCCCGATCCAGCACACAGTGAGTTCCTTGGTATCGTTCGGAGACTATATCCAATATTATATGGGCCATTGCTAACTCCAGTTGCCCAGGTTGAGTTTACTAAACAGTTCCAGACATATACGTTCCCGCCTGGCTGGAGTCGAATCCAATCGCCAGAGAAGCACATACGGTCCTGGTCAATGAGCGAGTGTGGGAAGGCGTCAATTATCGTGCCATTAATACTTCGCGGTTGGCTAAAGACTATCCATATACGGCATACGTTCCAGCTAGCCCTTGCCCGCGAATGTCCAGTGACACACCGGCCTATACATACCAGAACTGATGTAGATTTCATTGTCCGTGCCTTTGGTCATATTGCAATGGGAGTAATTCCTTCGTGTCCTCAACTAGCCTCACGAGTAAGGAGCGGCTAGAATTCCACAATGTCATATTGGAGGGGAGAGCTAGTTTTTTATGTCTTATGAAAGCTGCAGCGAAGTCGTCATAGAGTGTAGAAACTAGACAACCTTCTCGTAGTAGGAGAAGCCCTGCGCTGTCTATCCCTCTATACTCGAATAGTTACGTCCAAAGTGGTTCCGATACTGAGACAAGTACGGACGACCAAGGCAACAATACTCAAGATAGTTCTTGTATTCCTGGTTATGCAGGCAGACTTCCGAATTACCATATTGCGTTACATTTTAACCAAATGATGGAGGAGTACGGGTTGTCTGGAATACAAATGTGTTCTGGGAGAGGATAAGCACAAGTTTTTCAAGGAGGCAGTTACTCGGACAAATCATAGACGACCCGAGCGTGACTTACTTATCCAGGAGTGTATATTCTCAACGCTACGGTATACTCTGTGTGGTGCCTTCCTCCACACATGTATAGAGATCTCTGCTCAGATTATGAGGATTCGGGACAGCTGCCAGCTGTATTCGAAACCCTACTAACTGTTGCTGACAGGCGAGTATTAACATCACAGTCAGGGGTTCACCGGAATATACATTCTAACAACTTGCATATTGATGCCCGAGTACAGGGTGAGTTATCAAGCAAAGCATGCGTCCTACAGGAACTGCCTATCAAAGCTCGACAGTTTACCATACCCTTTTTAAATATGTTCGAAGGAACCCTTACTAAATATGGCTACCACTCGGTATTGTTTGGTAATACCCGTTTCCGCTGGTATGAGAAATTGACATATTCTATTATAGATAGTTCCCGACGGCGAACACTACAGCAGAATGATATAGTGCTAACTATTGACAGCACGTTTGGCAGGATAATTGGCTTGTTTACTTATGCCCTAGTCCTGATCAGTTGCCCCACGTCTTCATTCTTATAAATAAGTTGGTTCAGAATAGTAACTCAGATACAGTGCTTAACCTTCCTATATTTACCCAAACCTCAGCCCGTCAAATTGTCACCCTGCCGCAACTTAAGGCAGATGAGATATATATGGTACCCTCTCCAAATAGCGAACTCTATCCAAATCAGTATATTCGTTGTACTTGGGACGTACGCTTCTAGTAGTAAGCGGATTGTCAAGCGCCCTCTATACATGTTCCATCACTTTGGTGGGGTCTATTGGCCAAATCAACCTCCGGATATCAACTCTCAACTTCTTCCTTCAACCACCACCACCAACAACAACATGTGCTGTCTGGCTGTTCTTTGGCCCTTGGAATAGCTTCGAGTAAGTGCAACTATCTATTACTTTGTTTATTTCCTTTTACATTCATCTTACTGACCAAACGAAGCTATCTACAAGCTGGTGTGAGGCCAACTGGCCAAACCTGGCCAAATATCGAAGAGCATCATTGCCAATACTCAAATTCACTCACTCCAACACCAACACACTGTGCGACCAACTTGTTTTACCTCATTTCCACACCAACAACCTCACTGGCGCTGTTTTGAAATTCACCCGGGTGAATTGAAGGTGAGAACCCTAGAATATCCCGAACATGTACAGAGGCATGGTTCTAATACCTCTAGAACAATTACTATGTCGACCACACCCCCTTCCAAACGCGCAAAGACGCATGGCATTCCTCAGAAATCCGAACCAAAGGCTCAAAAGGATCCAAACCCATCCGGAAGCAGCTCTGCAAAGAATGAGGTAAGGTGCCCCTCTCTGAACATGTACACGGGACTAATACAGCAATAGACTTCAAGGAAGCGCGCTGCAGCCTTGCAGTATCAGGTGACAAAGTGGGCACCGGGGAACCCACTCAACGACATGTCAAGGCTGGCCGAATCGTCAGTTGCTGGATACCTTGGCTATACCGACACCATCCACTTACGCCACCTGAAATGGTCATGGCCTGTAATGAAGGGAGCAATGGTATTCGAAACCACTCTGAAGAACAAGCTACAGACCAATGCAACTTCCATATTGGAGGCTTCAATCGACGATGCTGATGCATATGAATTTGAGGCCAATATCGACACTCTTATTTCAGCTTTCGATGCTCGAACCGAAGAGAACAACGCAGATACGGAGAACACAACCCGAGCACTTACACTGCTATTTGCTGGGATTATACACCACGTTGCCAATGCCCTTGAAGATATGGACCTATTGACCATGACGACCCTGAGCTAAAGGCGCAGTTTACCAATCTACGCGTTCATCAGTCAGGTGTGAAGGGGTTCTTTGTCCCAGCGTTCGACATGAAGGCAGTGCTTGCCCCTACACTTGGCCCGCTTGTTTTACATAGCGAGCATGCCATGGAGCGGTATTCAAGAGCTTATACGTGTATTCGCTACCTACTTTATCATACTACAACGTCGAAGTTTGCTACGATCAAAGGCAAACTTACAAAGGGCACCTATTTCGAATCTGGAAGTGTACTTCAAGACAGGCTCCCATCTTGGATGGGCAGTGATACTGTGGTTGAGATTCCTGGAGCGACTTCCATCATTGGTCTTATGAACCAAGACAAGCACATCCCACTCCAGGTTACCCTCCAGTTTGTCCATGAGGAGGGAACAGACGATAATGAGGATCTTCTGCGTCATATGAATTCATACCTGAAGCGAAAGAAGATCCGATTGTTGAAGGACAGCGTTGACTACAAGCATGAGATTCGAGACTTCGAGATCGCACCCCAGTGGCGTGATCACCTACGCCATGAGCTTCTGCTCCCGCGGCTCAGATGCGACTTCAGCACCCTTACCTTGGTCTCAACTACTCTTCCTGATACAGACTGCGGCCCTGTACATGTTCCAGAGGAGGGCTCATGGATCATCTACGACAATGACAATCCTGATGTTGTTATACCATGGACTGATGTGCTCGACATCCTTCAATCTGGTACCTGTTTCCGCATCGACTATTCCCTCAAAGTTGTTGATGCAGATGAGGATGGGCCGTATCCTTATGAGTTCGATGGGGGCCCTATCCAGGTTTGTAGCATCAACGAGAGCACAATAGCTACAGTCAATAACGCATCTACTGGAGAGACTACTACCGGAGAAGATTTTACAGCCGTTGTAGGCCCTTGGCCTCCACTCCCTCCCACTCAACATGACATAAAGGGGAAAGGCCCTGAGGTCCCAACAGGTCCACACACAGCGAAGATGATGCGCGATAAACCTGCACTATCATACTTGGAAGGGGTCCTTTCAGGATCAAACCATCACGGGATCCGTGGCATGGTAACTCCTACGAAATTGTTTGGTGATTGCAACTCTGCAGAATCGCAAGCATGGCACCTTGGTGTCGACGTATCAACCCCAGCTGGCATTGAGGCATTTATCCGAAAGGTTATCGGTACTCTACGTGTTGCTAATGTTGCGCCAAAGAAGGCCCTAAACTTGGCTGGCCTGCCTTCAATTGTTCAGCAAGAGATTCAGAGTGGAATGGCTGCTGCCACTTCTACAACTCTAAATGCAGACGTAAGCATCCAACTCTGTACATGTACAGAGACACCACTAACGCTAATTGCGATATAGCTTCCAGTAACAAGCGAGGATGCAACAAGTATGGAAGACTTTTATAAGATGCAAAAGCTCTTCACGGGGGATGAGTCCCAGACAGGCCCTCCTCTCGATGCCTGCCTTATAATCGCAGACGCTCATTTCGACACATGGCATGATAAGGAGCACACTCTTGCCAAATATGTTCTATGGTCACTCCCAACAGTACAAATCCGGCCTCTTGGCCACCAGGTTACCGGGTTCTTGTGGATGATCCTCAAAGCTTACGGTTATACACACGCTCCAACAAAGGAAGGGCAACTTCAAGCCGACGAACTTCAAACAGCTCGCACATATGGCGGGGTACTTGTCGATAATATGGGCTTGGGGAAAACCTACACCTCATGTTTGTATCTCGAGTGGGTCATCCAGTTCTTTACACCAGAGACGCCAGGTAATTACAGACCGCACTTGATATTGGCGCCAGCTGGGCCGGTGATAGAGCAATGGAGGCTCGACATAACAAAGAACTTCAAGGGAATCAACCTGATCCTTGCATACGGGGACTCGCCACCAGACGGAGCTTCCTCATTACGGTGGATTTCATCCAAGGCAATGCGAAGCCAGCCCCATAGTCCGAAGAAGTTTCCGGCCGGTCTCCGTTTTATATTTGACCAAAACAACCGAATGGCTGCCAAGACAGTAATCCTTACGTCTTATGACACGCTTGCCGCTCGAACACTTCAGAAACCGCGTCGACAGCCTGGCGATACTACCCAGTTTAAGCCGTCAGAATGGATTGGAAGATGGAAGGGTGTCTTTCACACCGTTATTATGGATGAAGGCCACAAAGTGCGAAATCCTCTAACTAACATCCATGTGGCAGTTGCAAGGTTGAACGCGCGGCATCATTGGTTTATTACTGGTACACCAATTCAGAATCAGAGCTCTGTAAGTCAGACCACTCCTGTACATGTCCAGAGCTAGGCTAATTGATAAAAGGATATTCTTGGACCTCTCAACATTCTATGGCCTCAGATATCAAAGTCCCTCTCTTCGACAGAGGAGAGATCTACATGGGTAGATTCACTCAACGGCAATTACAAGGACTTCGAGCTCCTACTTCTGCCAGATGTACTGCACACGTCGTGGAAGAACCTCATCGCTACAGACCCTTATCGTGTCCGAACACTTATCAACAGTAAGGACAAGACAACTATAAACAAGTTGTACAGATGCTTGGAGCAATTGCTTCTCCTTCGTCGGTCAACTGCAACATCAATCCCTACGGACTGCCACGGAGGACGTTTGTCGCTGAAGAATCTGATGCCGCCGTACGAAATTACCACTGTCCAGCTCCGAATGAACTCAGCTGAAGCTGCTGAGTACCAGATGTTTCATCAGTCCTTTGTAAAGGATTACGAAGAAGGTCTTGCGCTGTGGACAGAACAGAAACAGAGCCGTATTGATCCATCGTCAGAGATCAAGAGCTTTCCTTGTGTGACTGGCCCATTGAGGAAGATGACAGTTAATGCAGTTTCGACTATGCTAAGTCGATTTCACGACACCCTGGAGAATACAACGGTACGAAAGAAGCGACTCGATGATACAGTGGCAACCATCAATATACTTCGTACACAGGGCTTTACAGGTTTACAACTGGCGCACGCTACTCTGCGAGCTGGCGATCGGTTAATCAAGGACGCTACTGACCTTCTTCGCCACCTTACCTTTGGTAGTCCGAAGCTGCGCTGGATTTTGAAGGATGTGACAAATCATTGTCTCAAACAGAAACCAGACGGAGGACGGAGCAAACTGTTGTGTTCCGAGGACATCCCAGTGTCAGCATGGTTTATCGAGACAGTTCTGAAGTCAGTATACATTCGGGCAGAGGTTCTGCATGCTGGCCTTACCGATGCCCAGCGCATTGCGCTTATTCAGGAGTTCAACAACCCCCACTCCAACCTTACGGTCTTGATTATGATGTACCAGGTCTCCTCGCAAGGCGCTAACCTGGATGGAGCATGTCATCGTGTGTGCTCGATTACCACAGCTATCAACCTGCCATCAGAGTTGCAGGTACACTATCGACCTATCAGAGTAAGTGCCCCCCTCTTACCTGGAACATGTACAGAGAAGAGGTCTAATCGTTATATAGGTGTCTCAAAAGGAAAAGGTTACAATTGTGAGGCTCTCGGTTGTGAATTCTCATGATGCCTGGCGCGAAACCAAACAGATCGACAAGAGCATTATAGATGTATTGACCAAGCTCCAATCACCTATGTCATTCCAGGCTATTGCAGACGCATTAATTAGCAGTCGGGATGAAGTGTTGGCTGCACACAATTCCAAAGAGGGCCGAAAGGCGTTGTGTGGCCGAAAGATCCTACCATTGAAGCTTCGCGCTTGGGGCGAGGTTTCTATTCCTAAGGATCCTAATTTGGTTTCACCAGAAGAGGAAGCCTTGCCAGCGGGTCGGAACATGCGACAGTGGAAGCGTGTCCTACAAGAGCTTGAGAATACAGATGATGAAGTTGACGACCTATCTCATCAACTTGAATCTGCTGATCCAACCTATTCTCCTGCGAAATACGACACTGATAACGATTCCAACCACAGTAATGCGGTCTCTGACAACAGCGACGAGGGGGAGGGTATTACACCAGACGAATACATTTCGGACTTCAGGAAGGCCTGGGTAAAGTTGTCGCCAGAGGATAAAGCCCTTTATGATCAAGACGAACTTGACTTCCTTGTTCTCCTAAGCATGGATCCAGATCATCTATATACGGGTCAAGAGATTCAAGAGTCTCTTGACTCCGCCATCACTGAACGAGGCCTGCGACTCGTTATTGCCCACCGTTCTGGACAAACTAGGACTGGCATGAAGGTGTCACCCCACATCAAGTACAATGCTCTACTCAATCGCAACGAAGAGGATGACGGGCCGTTTTCTGCCCCAGTGTACTGCACTGCTACCGACAAGGATCGGAGTGCTGCACTCCGTCGGTTTGTAAGGGGCGAAGCTGCTACAGCAACTCCTATTACAGCGTTGGTAGAGGAGGTTGCTGCTGTAACCATTGGTGACCCTGCAGCCAGCTCTGAACATGTACAAGAGCTTGCTCTACCAGAACTGATTCTTCCGTTGGACCCTCCGGTTGTCCATACCGAAGGAAAAGTCAGTGGGGATACCACGGATATTGATACCCATCTTTCCTCTAACAGCCCTTTGAGCGCTTGCCAAACCCCTTCAGGGTCAGGATAAAGCAAACAGCAGCAGAGTACTATTGTTGTTTGGTATATGGCCATTAGTGGAGGATCAAACGGTTACGTCTGGAATTACTTCCGACAGTGTATATTAGAATACAGTAAATAGAGAAAATGGATCCGATTCTCTCCTAGAACCTCCCGAAACTGCTTCCACTGTAAACTCTATATTGTAATGATATTATAACCCTGTATTATAGCCCTAACATACGCTCATACACGCTTCTGACTATGACGAAACTATTGTGTTACAATGTCAGATCTATTTTGTTATTATATCCCCAAGTATACTGTAATTTGATTCGCTCATATATACCATTTGGTATATATGAGCTTATCTAAGATACCAATAATAGTGCTGGAATAGCTCATTGTGGAGAGGTTGTGTGGGGCAACTAGTCCTGGAATTGTGCAGGCTCTATCACTCGGCCCACATATGCCCCATACAAGATTTACTTAGCATCCTATTGGACTCTGCTAGCAGGGTCAAAAAAAAAACGGCCTCCGCCGGTAAGGTAGTCATTGTTGAATCCTCGGCCCGGAAGCAGGGATCAGGGCCCTAATACCGAAGCTGTGTCAGCCAGCTTCGTGATCCTCCGGATCCTGGATCTTCCGATTCTAAAGCTTCGATTCTGAAGCTCCAGGGAACGAACCGAAACCAGGAGGGTTTTAGGATCCGAACCATGAATAGGCACACCCGTAACAGTATATATAGTACTTAGAATAGCTTCAATTATAAAAACATGCATTACAAAATTATCACTTTGGGCCCTACTGCTTCATGACTATATTTTCAGTTTATATTCTCTACCTACTGCCATGGATCCTACGGATTTTGTTCCACAGGTTATGAGCCCGGGATCAGCGCAGAGATCTTATAACCAAAATATTGATCAATTAAAGCATTGAAGTCTCCAAACCGTCACATCGAAACTGTCGTCGCCAGCAGCATCACATGTTCTTGCCGTAGAAGGTAGGCAGGTCGCGGAGCCTGGGTGTCTTTCGCGAGCTCTTAGGCAGACTCGTAACCGGGTCGCTGACGGTGTTGTCCGGGCGGTCGGGATGGAAGAAGTACCCACTGCGTCCAAGCCGCTGCTGCCTTGCCGTTTCCGGCAGTCGCCGCCGCTCTCTGGTGAGGGTACAGCTAGCAGGTCGCGCAGCTCCTTCTCGAGTGTGGCCTTTAACCTCTCCTGGACCTCTAGTTCTGCGATGCGGGACTCTATTGCGAGCCGCTTCTGGTCCCTGGCCTCCTCTATCCTGCGGCTGAGCAGCTCTGTCACGGTTCACCAAGCATAGGGCGCCAGTTGGGTATTATGAATTAAACTCAATCTAGAGAAGAAAGGAAAGAGAAGAGGAGCACTCGAGCAGTGGCTCGATCTATATACAGCTATTGTGGAGTGAATTCTCTTTAGCGAGACCAGTTCTGAGAATTCACTCCACAACTGAAAACTTCGCTCCAACCCCGGAAAGCTCCCCACACCCCTGAACCCCCACTCGAGCTGCAAGGCGCACTTGATATCGTAACACTACCCCCCCCTACTCCAGAGTTGATCTCCTGATCAAGAAATCCCATTTTCAAAAAAAAACAATTGTCTCCAGCTCTCATTTTGGTTTCTGAGGGTATTTTCTGTGATATGCTTGGGTAACTTCTGGAGAATTTTCAAAGCTCTCTGCAGTATACCATGTCTCATCCGGTGGATAGTTCTTCCAAGCTGCCTTGTAGAAAAGCTTCTTTCGAATAACTTTTGACTAGACTGGCCGGCCCGGACCGTAAAGACCGGACTGGACTGGACCGGACCGCTTATATGAGTGTTCCAGTCCTTAAATTTAAGACCGGACCGTGGTTCGGTCCTCCTTTTTTTAAAAAGCCCGGACTGAATTTCAGTCTAGTCTCTAGGGTTAAGACCGGACTGTGGTTCGGTCCTCCTTTTTTTCAAAGCCCAGACTGAACTTCGGTCCAGTCTCTAGGGTTAAGACCGGACCGTGGTTCGGTCCTCCTTTTTTTCAAAGCCCGGACTGAACTTCCGTCCAGTCTCTAGGGTTAAGACCAGACCGTGGTTCGGTCTAGGCTTTTTTACCATCCGAGCTTTTTTTTAAAAAGCCCGAACTGAAGTTTAGTATATTTAGCTTGTAGATCACGATGTTAGTCCTGTGACAAGAGTAACGGTATATAGTAACGGTATATTGATAGAAATTAGGATAAATTTATCATATAGATAATAAATTATGGTAATTACATTAACGTACATGTATAGCGAAAGCGCCAAACAAGCGAAAGCGCCAAAATTATCTACCCTCATGACAAAACATTGCGATAAATCTACCACAACATTAGAAATCAATTGAAACTACTCGGAGTCCTCTTCCTCAGAGGTGTCTATTACAATCTGACACGTGCGCGCATTGTGCCCAGTCTCACCACACTTGCCACAGCGACGGGCACGGGTTTCTTCCCTTGGCTTCCGACCACGGCTTGCCCTTATTTCCTGCTCTACCTGCTGCACAACATCCCTCTCATCCTGTAGCTCTTGCGCCCCTTGTTGACTAAGTGATCCTCCTTGCTGTAGTCGTGTTTTCCTAGCTCTCCGGCGCTTGCTTAGTACTTCATTTGCCTGTCGTAGGTTTTGGTTCTCTCCCTTTAGCAGTGCTAATTGATGCATTATTTGCGATGCACCCTTTGTAAACTGGTCAACAGCTGCATAGATTGAGGTTGGAGAGCTATTTTGATGGCGTGAAATCCGAGTTTTAATAAATGTAGACTGTGACATAGCTTCAATTGGGTTGTTTGGTGTCTGAGAAACCAAGGTTGAGCAGTACCTGGGCGGGAGCTTGGAGGCGTTGGTGTCCTTAACTTAAGATCAAGTGTAGATATCACTCTCTCAGGTCAAATGGAAGAAGCCTGCCCCTCGAACCCGCCTCGAATGTTACTTTCCGTCATTGTAGTGTTAAATGCAGCGTGGAAGGCAGGAAAGAAGTCATCCTTTGTAATATGAGAAATATGAGCCTGCATCATATCTTCAATTTGCCGACCATAGGCCTGCTTTAACGGGCCGAAACAGCCAACATCAAGTGGCTGGAGTAGATGAGAAGAGTGAGCAGGCATACAAAGCGTAATAATGTTGTGTTCCTTGCAGTACTCCTCAAACTCATCTGAGTGGTGGCTCTCATGACCATCAAGGACTAACAAGCGATAACCACAACACTCTGGGCCTTTGTATGCTTCTCAAAGTGCTGAATCCAATCCATGCCTCTCTCGTTTGTAGTCCAGCCATTTTCAGTAACAGAAATTACCCAATCGCTTGAAATCCACTATTCTCATACCAAGATGTAAGGTGGTTTTTGCCTGCAACAATGATAAATGGTGGTACTGCCCAACCTTGAGAACTAACGCCTTGGATTACTGTAACCCATTCCCGATTACCAGGCTGTACCTTCTTTGCTTTTGCCCGCCCGTCTGAGCTTGTTACAACCATAGCAGTTGAGATAACGCCCATCATAAACCCAGTCTCATCAAAGTTGTAGATATCTGCTTCATCGATACCATATTTCGCAATTGTGTTTACGCACAAGCTCAAACCAGCCATTAATAACTTCTGGATCTTCGCACTTAGCCCTCTGGTAGTCGTATTTGCACTGAAGCGTGTCTGGAGCTCTACACGCCGCTTAACAAAGTTTGAAGCCCAACGCGACCCAACGCGTGACGCGTCGCGTGTTGCAAGTAGTCGACTTGCCATATCTTCAACAACAGACAGCCGAGGAGGAAACCCTTTGGCAGCTAGGTCGAGTATATACTGAACAAGGACGGACTCCTCTAGGTTAGTTAATTTCCGTGAGTTGGCTTGGATATCGCGTCGTGAAGGTACACCTTCTAGACGACGACCTAGCTTGCGGTGGTCCACAGAATAGATCCTAGCAGCAACTCGAAGGCGTAACTTTGGGTCGCTTTGCATAGCCTGGATAGCTAGCACTAATTGGCTTTCATCGTTTTTATGGGGCATGTTTTGTTGTTGAGGAATTTAACATTTAGTTGGGGGGTTTGGTCACCGCATCATTTTGGCGCTTTCGCTTGTTTGGCGCTTTCGCTATACATGTACGTTATGGTTACGTTAATTTAATAGTTATTAATTAATATAGTTAACATTTGCATAACGTACATGTATAGCGAAAGCGCCAAACAAGCGAAAGCGCCAAAATGATGCGGTGACCAAACCCCCCAACTAAATGTTAAATTCCTCAACAACAAAACATGCCCCATAAAAACGATGAAAGCCAATTAGTGCTAGCTATCCAGGCTATGCAAAGCGACCCAAAGTTACGCCTTCGAGTTGCTGCTAGGATCTATTCTGTGGACCACCGCAAGCTAGGTCGTCGTCTAGAAGGTGTACCTTCACGACGCGATATCCAAGCCAACTCACGGAAATTAACTAACCTAGAGGAGTCCGTCCTTGTTCAGTATATACTCGACCTAGCTGCCAAAGGGTTTCCTCCTCGGCTGTCTGTTGTTGAAGATATGGCAAGTCGACTACTTGCAACACGCGACGCGTCACGCGTTGGGTCGCGTTGGGCTTCAAACTTTGTTAAGCGGCGTGTAGAGCTCCAGACACGCTTTCAGTGCAAATACGACTACCAGAGGGCTAAGTGCGAAGATCCAGAAGTTATTAATGGCTGGTTTGAGCTTGTGCGTAACACAATTGCGAAATATGGTATCGATGAAGCAGATATCTACAACTTTGATGAGACTGGGTTTATGATGGGCGTTATCTCAACTGCTATGGTTGTAACAAGCTCAGACGGGCGGGCAAAAGCAAAGAAGGTACAGCCTGGTAATCGGGAATGGGTTACAGTAATCCAAGGCGTTAGTTCTCAAGGTTGGGCAGTACCACCATTTATCATTGTTGCAGGCAAAAACCACCTTACATCTTGGTATGAGAATAGTGGATTTTCAAGCGATTGGGTAATTTCTGTTACTGAAAATGGCTGGACTACAAACGAGAGAGGCATGGATTGGATTCAGCACTTTGAGAAGCATACAAAGGCCCAGAGTGTTGGTGGTTATCGCTTGTTAGTCCTTGATGGTCATGAGAGCCACCACTCAGATGAGTTTGAGGAGTACTGCAAGGAAACACAACATTATTACGCTTTGTATGCCTGCTCACTCTTCTCATCTACTCCAGCCACTTGATGTTGGCTGTTTCGGCCCGTTAAAGCAGGCCTATGGTCGGCAAATTGAAGATATGATGCAGGCTCATATTTCTCATATTACAAAGGATGACTTCTTTCCTGCCTTCCACGCTGCATTTAACACTACAATGACGGAAAGTAACATTCGAGGCGGGTTCCGAGGGGCAGGGCTTCTTCCATTTGACCCTGAGAGAGTGATATCTACACTTGATCTTAAGTTAAGGACACCAACGCCTCCAAGCTCCCGCCCAGGTACTGCTCAACCTTGGGTTTCTCAGACACCAAACAACCCAATTGAAGCTATGTCACAGTCTACATTTATTAAAACTCGGATTTCACGCCATCAAAATAGCTCTCCAACCTCAATCTATGCAGCTGTTGACCAGTTTACAAAGGGTGCATCGCAAATAATGCATCAATTAGCACTGCTAAAGGGAGAGAACCAAAACCTACGACAGGCAAATGAAGTACTAAGCAAGCGCCGGAGAGCTAGGAAAACACGACTACAGCAAGGAGGATCACTTAGTCAACAAGGGGCGCAAGAGCTACAGGATGAGAGGGATGTTGTGCAGCAGGTAGAGCAGGAAATAAGGGCAAGCCGTGGTCGGAAGCCAAGGGAAGAAACCCGTGCCCGTCGCTGTGGCAAGTGTGGTGAGACTGGGCACAATGCGCGCACGTGTCAGATTGTAATAGACACCTCTGAGGAAGAGGACTCCGAGTAGTTTCAATTGATTTCTAATGTTGTGGTAGATTTATCGCAATGTTTGTCATGAGGGTAGATAATTTTGGCGCTTTCGCTTGTTTGGCGCTTTCGCTATACATGTACGTTAATGTAATTACCATAATTTATTATCTATATGATAAATTTATCCTAATTTCTATCAATATACCGTTACTATATACCGTTACTCTTGGTCACAGGACTAACATCGTGATCTACAAGCTAAATATACTAAACTTCAGTTCGGGCTTTTTAAAAAAAGCTCGGATGGTAAAAAAGCCTAGACCGAACCACGGTCTGGTCTTAACCCTAGAGACTGGACGGAAGTTCAGTCGGGCTTTGAAAAAAAGGAGGACCGAACCACGGTCCGGTCTTAACCCTAGAGACTGGACCGAAGTTCAGTCTGGGCTTTGAAAAAAAGGAGGACCGAACCACAGTCCGGTCTTAACCCTAGAGACTAGACTGAAATTCAGTCCGGGCTTTTTAAAAAAAGGAGGACCGAACCACGGTCCGGTCTTAAATTTAAGGACTGGAACACTCATATAAGCGGTCCGGTCCAGTCCAGTCCGGTCTTTACGGTCCGGGCCGGCCAGTCTAGTCAAAAGTTATTCGAAAGAAGCTTTTCTACAAGGCAGCTTGGAAGAACTATCCACCGGATGAGACATGGTATACTGCAGAGAGCTTTGAAAATTCTCCAGAAGTTACCCAAGCATATCACAGAAAATACCCTCAGAAACCAAAATGAGAGCTGGAGACAATTGTTTTTTTTTGAAAATGGGATTTCTTGATCAGGAGATCAACTCTGGAGTAGGGGGGGGTAGTGTTACGATATCAAGTGCGCCTTGCAGCTCGAGTGGGGGTTCAGGGGTGTGGGGAGCTTTCCGGGGTTGGAGCGAAGTTTTCAGTTGTGGAGTGAATTCTCAGAACTGGTCTCGCTAAAGAGAATTCACTCCACAATAGCTGTATATAGATCGAGCCACTGCTCGAGTGCTCCTCTTTCTCTTTCCTTTCTTCTCTAGATTGAGTTTAATTCATAATACCCAACTGGCGCCCTATGCCTTGGTGAACCGTGACAGAGCTGCTCAGCCGCAGGATAGAGGAGGCCAGGGACCAGAAGCGGCTCGCAATAGAGTCCCGCATCGCAGAACTAGAGGTCCAGGAGAGGTTAAAGGCCACACTCGAGAAGGAGCTGCGCGACCTGCTAGCTGTACCCTCACCAGAGAGCGGCGGCGACTGCCGGAAACGGCAAGGCAGCAGCGGCTTGGACGCAGTGGGTACTTCTTCCCATCCCGACCGCCCGGACAACACCGTCAGCGACCCGGTTACGAGTCTGCCTAAGAGCTCGCGAAAGACACCCAGGCTCCGCGACCTGCCTACCTTCTACGGCAAGAACATGTGATGCTGCTGGCGACGACAGTTTCGATGTGACGGTTTGGAGACTTCAATGCTTTAATTGATCAATATTTTGGTTATAAGATCTCTGCGCTGATCCCGGGCTCATAACCTGTGGAACAAAATCCGTAGGATCCATGGCAGTAGGTAGAGAATATAAACTGAAAATATAGTCATGAAGCAGTAGGGCCCAAAGTGATAATTTTTGTAATGCATGGTTTTATAATTGAAGCTATTCTAAGTACTATATATACTGTTACGGGTGTGCCTATTCGTGGTTCGGATCCTAAAACCCTCCTGGTTTCGGTTCGTTCCCTGGAGCTTCAGAATCGAAGCTTTAGAATCGGAAGATCCAGGATCCGGAGGATCACGAAGCTGGCTGACACAGCTTCGGTATTAGGGCCCTGATCCCTGCTTCCGGGCCGAGGATTCAACAATGACTACCTTACCGGCGGAGGCCGTTTTTTTTTGACCCTGCTAGCAGAGTCCAATAGGATGCTAAGTAAATCTTGTATGGGGCATATGTGGGCCGAGTGATAGAGCCTGCACAATTCCAGGACTAGTTGCCCCACACAACCTCTCCACAATGAGCTATTCCAGCACTATTATTGGTATCTTAGATAAGCTCATATATACCAAATGGTATATATGAGCGAATCAAATTACAGTATACTTGGGGATATAATAACAAAATAGATCTGACATTGTAACACAATAGTTTCGTCATAGTCAGAAGCGTGTATGAGCGTATGTTAGGGCTATAATACAGGGTTATAATATCATTACAATATAGAGTTTACAGTGGAAGCAGTTTCGGGAGGTTCTAGGAGAGAATCGGATCCATTTTCTCTATTTACTGTATTCTAATATACACTGTCGGAAGTAATTCCAGACGTAACCGTTTGATCCTCCACTAATGGCCATATACCAAACAACAATAGTACTCTGCTGCTGTTTGCTTTATCCTGACCCTGAAGGGGTTTGGCAAGCGCTCAAAGGGCTGTTAGAGGAAAGATGGGTATCAATATCCGTGGTATCCCCACTGACTTTTCCTTCGGTATGGACAACCGGAGGGTCCAACGGAAGAATCAGTTCTGGTAGAGCAAGCTCTTGTACATGTTCAGAGCTGGCTGCAGGGTCACCAATGGTTACAGCAGCAACCTCCTCTACCAACGCTGTAATAGGAGTTGCTGTAGCAGCTTCGCCCCTTACAAACCGACGGAGTGCAGCACTCCGATCCTTGTCGGTAGCAGTGCAGTACACTGGGGCAGAAAACGGCCCGTCATCCTCTTCGTTGCGATTGAGTAGAGCATTGTACTTGATGTGGGGTGACACCTTCATGCCAGTCCTAGTTTGTCCAGAACGGTGGGCAATAACGAGTCGCAGGCCTCGTTCAGTGATGGCGGAGTCAAGAGACTCTTGAATCTCTTGACCCGTATATAGATGATCTGGATCCATGCTTAGGAGAACAAGGAAGTCAAGTTCGTCTTGATCATAAAGGGCTTTATCCTCTGGCGACAACTTTACCCAGGCCTTCCTGAAGTCCGAAATGTATTCGTCTGGTGTAATACCCTCCCCCTCGTCGCTGTTGTCAGAGACCGCATTACTGTGGTTGGAATCGTTATCAGTGTCGTATTTCGCAGGAGAATAGGTTGGATCAGCAGATTCAAGTTGATGAGATAGGTCGTCAACTTCATCATCTGTATTCTCAAGCTCTTGTAGGACACGCTTCCACTGTCGCATGTTCCGACCCGCTGGCAAGGCTTCCTCTTCTGGTGAAACCAAAATTAGGATCCTTAGGAATAGAAACCTCGCCCCAAGCGCGAAGCTTCAATGGTAGGATCTTTCGGCCACACACAACGCCTTTCGGCCCTCTTTGGAATTGTGTGCAGCCAACACTTCATCCCGACTGCTAATTAATGCGTCTGCAATAGCCTGGAATGACATAGGTGATTGGAGCTTGGTCAATACATCTATAATGCTCTTGTCGATCTGTTTGGTTTCGCGCCAGGCATCATGAGAATTCACAACCGAGAGCCTCACAATTGTAACCTTTTCCTTTTGAGACACCTATATAACGATTAGACCTCTTCTCTGTACATGTTCCAGGTAAGAGGGGGGCACTTACTCTGATAGGTCGATAGTGTACCTGCAACTCTGATGGCAGGTTGATAGCTGTGGTAATCGAGCACACACGATGACATGCTCCATCCAGGTTAGCGCCTTGCGAGGAGACCTGGTACATCATAATCAAGACCGTAAGGTTGGAGTGGGGTTGTTGAACTCCTGAATAAGCGCAATGCGCTGGGCATCGGTAAGGCCAGCATGCAGAACCTCTGCCCGAATGTATACTGACTTCAGAACTGTCTCGATAAACCATGCTGACACTGGGATGTCCTCGGAACACAACAGTTTGCTCCGTCCTCCGTCTGGTTTCTGTTTGAGACAATGATTTGTCACATCCTTCAAATCCAGCGCAGCTTCGGACTACCAAAGGTAAGGTGGCGAAGAAGGTCAGTAGCGTCCTTGATTAACCGATCGCCAGCTCGCAGAGTAGCGTGCGCCAGTTGTAAACCTGTAAAGCCCTGTGTACGAAGTATATTGATGGTTGCCACTGTATCATCGAGTCGCTTCTTTCGTACCGTTGTATTCTCCAGGGTGTCGTGAAATCGACTTAGCATAGTCGAAACTGCATTAACTGTCATCTTCCTCAATGGGCCAGTCACACAAGGAAAGCTCTTGATCTCTGACGATGGATCAATACGGCTCTGTTTCTGTTCTGTCCACAGCGCAAGACCTTCTTCGTAATCCTTTACAAAGGACTGATGAAACATCTGGTACTCAGCAGCTTCAGCTGAGTTCATTCGGAGCTGGACAGTGGTAATTTCGTACGGCGGCATCAGATTCTTCAGCGACAAACGTCCTCCGTGGCAGTCCGTAGGGATTGATGTTGCAGTTGACCGACGAAGGAGAAGCAATTGCTCCAAGCATCTGTACAACTTGTTTATAGTTGTCTTGTCCTTACTGTTGATAAGTGTTCGGACACGATAAGGGTCTGTAGCGATGAGGTTCTTCCACGACGTGTGCAGTACATCTGGCAGAAGTAGGAGCTCGAAGTCCTTGTAATTGCCGTTGAGTGAATCTACCCATGTAGATCTCTCCTCTGTCGAAGAGAGGGACTTTGATATCTGAGGCCATAGAATGTTGAGAGGTCCAAGAATATCCTTTTATCAATTAGCCTAGCTCTGGACATGTACAGGAGTGGTCTGACTTACAGAGCTCTGATTCTGAATTGGTGTACCAGTAATAAACCAATGATGCCGCGCGTTCAACCTTGCAACTGCCACATGGATGTTAGTTAGAGGATTTCGCACTTTGTGGCCTTCATCCATAATAACGGTGTGAAAGACACCCTTCCATCTTCCAATCCATTCTGACGGCTTAAACTGGGTAGTATCGCCAGGCTGTCGACGCGGTTTCTGAAGTGTTCGAGCGGCAAGCGTGTCATAAGA
>NW_020167579.1:0-20012 GCF_001641265.1 Pseudogymnoascus destructans | reverse complement strand
CAGAAGACCTCAAAAATGGTGAGAGGCATGGCGATCTCTAATGAGGAAGACCTTACGCCACAAGAACAAGAAGATGAAGCTCTCCAATTGTGCGATCCATGCGAGAGAGGAAAGGCAAAGAAACACATCTGCAAGCAAGCTATAACTCGGAACTTGCAACCATTCGATGAAGTGCACATTGACGTCGTCATGATCACGCCAGAAGGAATTGGAAGGAAGAAGTATGCAACCATTTTTACAGAAAAGGCAACCACAGTCCGTTGGGCTTACTTCCACAACTCGAAAAGCGGTGCATACAATGCACTCCTCAAATTCCAGAAAATGGTTAATACACAGTTCAACAGAGTCATTAAGAAGTGCGAATGGATGGAGGCAAGGAATACAGTCCAAAGAAGCTTCCAAAACTTGCAGAGGAGCTTGGGCAAATCGTTGAAATGACAACTCCATATAACCCAGAGCAGGATGGCACATCAGAGCGGTCAATTGGCATTATCTGCGAGCGTACGCGAACTGCGATGATCGATATGGCTATTCCACAATTTCTCTGGCCTCTCATACTTGAAAC
Source organism: Pseudogymnoascus destructans (assembly GCF_001641265.1). NCBI lineage: Eukaryota > Fungi > Ascomycota > Leotiomycetes > Thelebolales > Thelebolaceae > Pseudogymnoascus > Pseudogymnoascus destructans. The sequence continues at coordinate 19,447 of NW_020167579.1, read as the reverse complement.
TATTGTTCATATTACTAACCGCACAGCAACCTCGAAACTTAAAGGCAAGACGCCGTACGAAGCTCTAACGGATGAACTTAATCCTAGACATGACAACCGTCCATCTGTAGCACATTTTCGAGTGCTTGGATGCAAGACTTATGTACAAATCCCAAAGGAAAAGAGGGTCACAAGTGCAAAGGTTGCAGAACGGGCAGAAGTTGGAATTCTTGTTGGATATGAAGGCACACATATCTTTAAAATCTATGTGCCTACACGCAGGGGACCACTCGAAAATCGCATAGTGCGATCCTAAAATGTCCGATTCGATGAAGGAGGACTCATTACGAAGCCATTCCCAGATGAGGACGAAATTGAAAATGATAATGAAGATGCATCTATCACACTGCCTTATAGAGCCAGGGGTGAGACGAATTATGATAAACAGCTAATTCAGCGAGTCTCCAAAACCCAGGATGAAGAGCATCATTCAGAAATTGAAACTGATAACGAAAACTCAATCATACCTGAACCAGAGCTTGATGAATCAGACCAAGAAGCTGATGATGAAGATACAGAGCTGTTACCCACTGTTACAGTGAGGAGAACTCGAAATGTATACACTCCAAAACCTGAGTTTAACAGAGTCACCCGCAACCAAACCCGCGAGCGACCACAACATCCGCATCAACCACAACAGCCACCACTGCAAGCTATGAAGCTCACTCAACAGTCACAAAACCAGAATTCGAGCTCTGCATTTGTTGCAGCATTCACAGCAGGGGCTCAGGCATTAATCTATGGTGATCCGAATACAATTGAAGAAGCAAAACAACGAGCAGACTGGTCAGAATGGCAAGCTGCAATTCACAAGGAATATTGAAACCTTGCACACAAGGGCACTTGGAAGCTTATGTAGCGATCACAACTACCAGCTAATGCAAAGGTGCTCCCAGGAAAGCTTGTTCTTAAAACGAAGAGAGACAAAAATGGATTAATTACGAAACGAAAAGCTCGATGGGTTGCAAAGGGTTTCAGACAGCAGCAAGGCATAGATTTCGATCAGACATATGCAGGAGTATGCAAAACCACCACTTGGAAGCTTGCAATTGCACTTGCAGCATTTTTCAGACTTGAAATTGAGCAAGCGGATGTGGTTGGAGCCTTCCTCAATTCTGATACGGACACAGAAATCTTCATGGATGTTCCACCAGACTGGGAAGTCAATGGTAGCATACTGGAAAATGCGCCAAATTGGATGTGCCAACTGCAGAAGGCACTTTATGGATTGAAACAAGCGCCTTGACTTTGGCAAAGAGAGCTTGCAAAGGCACTTTATGGACTCAGATTCACAGCATGTGCAAGTGATTATAGCGTATATTGCAATCAAGAGACTGGAATCCTAATTGTCACATATGTGGATGATATGCTCATCATTGGCAAACAAATCACAACAATCCAAAAGCTAAAGAAGGAGCTGATGCAAAAATTCGAAATTGAAGACCTTGGGCCAGCAGCATACTTTGTAGGGGTGAGGATCACACGCACAACAGAGAGGCAGGAACAATTTCCCTCTGTCAAGATGCATACGTCACAAAGATTCTACACCGCTATGGCATGGAGAATTGCAAGGCAGTGGACACACCTGTGGCTACAGGAGCTGTAGAAGTCATGATCCCATTTGAAGGCAAGGCTTCACACGCAGAAATTGAACTCTATGGATTGAAGATTGGATTGCTCATGTACCTCGCTGTCCAGACTCGACCAGATATCTCATATGGAGTCTCTGTTCTGTCCTCCTCACCAATCCTTCGCCAGCTCACATGAAAGCAGCAGATCGAATCCTTCACTACTTACAAGGCACAAAGATGCTTGGAATCGAATATGGCATGCAAGGCGATACGCAGCTCCATGGATACAGTGATCATACACCTGATTGCTGCATTGTGGAATAGTCTAAGCTACAACCCTTTGGCTCTGTTTCCTAAGACAGTGTGTTGTCTTAGTAAAATCATCCCTTCCTTGGGTGGCTAGATTCTCACATCTGGTGCACCCACCATTACACTATACGCAACATATGCAGATAAAAGATATTTTCAACATAGATGAAACTAGGCTCTTTCAGAAGATGACACCAACTCGAACGCTAGCTACTGAAGCTTCGAGTAGGGGAAAGAAATCCAAAGATAGGATTACTCTCGCATTTACGACAAATTCGACTAGAACTGAGAAGCTATATATGGGTTGTGGGAAAGTCGAAGAATCCTCGATGTTTTAAAAATATTAATGTTAAGCGCATGCGGATTCAATATCGATACAATGAGACAAAATGGATGACAGGGTTAATTATGAAAGAATACCTAGACTGGTTAAATGAGAAAATGAAGCATCGCAAGATACTGTTATTACTTGATAACTTCTCTAGACATGAAGTCGGAGTTGAACTTGTTAGTGGATTACAAGGTTTGTCGAATGTTCGAATTGCTTGGCTTCTACCAAATACAACATCTCATTGGCAACCTCTTGATTAGGGAATAATTGCAAGCTTCAAACTTAGGTATCGAAAACAATGGATTAATTACATGTGCGCTTGCTCGAGGCTAATAAGAACCCTAATAAAACAGTTAATATTCTAAAGGTGATACAGTGGAGTCGACTTACGTAGGAAGCACTTAAAGCACCAAAAATCCAGAAATGTTGGTGGGATCGACTCTCATAAAAAAACCAGAAAATATGGATATGCGTCAAGATAATACTGCTGAGGTCGAGGAACTAGGAATGGAAGTTGCGAGGCTACCAGTGTTCGGCACGGATACCAATATACCCGTGGTATCCGGGTATATCCTCGAGTATATACCTACCCGGCGATATTTTAGGAGTATCCGGCGTATCCGGATACTCTCGAGTATATATCCGGATACATGCCAAGAATAGCCAAGCGCAGCCAAGACCTCTTTTTTCCAACGTCGTGAGATCTATTGATGCTGTATAAAGTGATAATTATCCTCAGAATGAGCGACTCGTCGTTATCAGATATACCAACGGAGCCTGAGGGCTATAATAGCTATGATACTCATAATGAGCCAAGTCTGCCAACGCTGCCGCCCCCTATTCATATTCAACAGGATATTAATCCTACACCGCTCCGGCTTCAGCCTCCAGGACGAATGCTGCCACCAACGTCATCAGTACTATTTACGAAGCTATTATATTCGCGATTGATACTTGATAGTAACCCACCTACAGTCAAAGTAACTTGCTTACAACCAGGCTGCGGATATTCACCTACTCCGCAGCTATTAAGTCAGACTTCAACCGGTAATCTTTGGAAGCACTATACGCAGAAGCATCCAACAGTAGCATATACAATGAAAGGTCATACAATTACGCCGTCAAGCCCATCAAGTAGTGCATCGTCATTTTTTGAGCCACGGCCGCGGAACCCGCAAGTCCAGCCCGCTCAAGCTCAAGCATCAAATAGTAGAGCGAAATACCGAGAGTTATTACTCTCATTCGTTGTATCAAATAACCTCTCCTTACGACTTATTGAGAGCTATTCGTTCCATCAATTAGTACAGTTCTTAAGCCCAAGTACTCTATCGATATCGTCGCGAACACTACACCGAGAGCTACAGCGGCAATTCTCATATCACCGAGGATTGCTACAATTAGAACTCCAGGCTCATATTACCTATGGCGGCCGGATATCTATTACAACAGATGCATGGACTGCACGGAACTATACAGAGTACGCTGCTGTCACAGGCCATTGGATTAATGAGAAGTGGCAGCACCGGTGCGTATTACTTGATGTAATCCACCTTCAAGAGCCAATTCATAGCGGCGAATATCTCGCTCAAGAGTTAGCTGCAGTAACAGATAGCTTCGAAATTACAGGTGCTATATTTACTTGTACGCGGGATAATGCCTCAGCGAATACTGTGATGCTTTCAGAATATGAGAAAAAGCCAGTAAGCAGCAGACGACTATTCAACAGCCATGGACGTTTACTGTAAAGGAAGGGGACGTTCGGTGTATTGCTCATATTATCAATCTTGCAGTTCAAGCTACTCTAAAGAGCTGAAAGCTAGCCCGGATACAGAAACAGAAGCGTACTGGTGTCAGCAAGGGCTTGCCCGGATTCCGCAGCATATTGATAACTCTTCTACTGAAGTATCAGCTACGCTTGAGAAGCTCCGAAGGCATATTTATGTCTTTCGAAACCGAAGAGCATGGAAGGATGCTTTACAGAAGCAGATACAAGCTGCAGGCCAGAAGCCACGCCAGCTATCACTTGATATGCCTATACGCTGGAATTCAACGTACTATATGCTTGAAACAGCTATAAAGCTTCGAATACCAATTACTGCAGTATGCTCTACGCAGAAGCTTGATATCAGTATGAAGGATATTGCGTTAACAAGCAACGATTGGGCTATTATCGAAGCTCTTGAACGATTATTCTTAGTATTCTTAAAGCCGTCAAGACGGCTACAAAGCGATTCATATCCAACGCTCAACTTTACAATTCCTCTTTACTTAAAGATGATAAATAAGGTCACATTACTACAAGAAGAGCTTGGTAGAAGCTCTACGATCGAGTAGCTTGTGGAGCTGCGCTTCAAAAGCTTAATGAGTATTATACTCTTACAACGAATCGGCAATGTAAGCACTCAGCTGTTGCTACAATTTGCGACCCACGAATGAATCATACAGTATTTAAGAAGATATATCCAAATGCTATAGACGATACACGAAGATTACGAGCAAGAGCGCAGTTCGAAGACGTTTGTAGAACGTACCAAAAGCGAGAGTATCACCTTGATATGGAGCGAATTACTCACGAAACAGCTCTTGCAGAAGCAATAGGTGCTACTGCTACAATAGATCAAGAACCTGATTCTGACGAAGATCTATTTGCGTCAGAAGGCTTGGCTTTTCAAGAGCCAGAATGGAGGCGCTGGATGCTTGAACCACGGCCCGGTGAGCATACTGATATTCTCAAATATTGGTGCGCAAAGCAATACCAATATCCAGTTATTGCCCGTATTGCTCGTGATCATCTAGCTATTCCAGCAACATCTGCAGCATCGGAACGAGTATTTAGTAATGGTAGTGATATTATTACAAAGAAGCGGAATAGGTTATCACCGCCAACTATTAGATATTTACTTTGCTTACGGAATTGGGGTAAAATACGGGAGGCTGATAGCGACGGCGATGATGCTGACGATGAAGCACCTGAATAGGGACTCGCAGAAAGGGGGGGTCTCACGGAAAGGGGGCTCGCGGAAAGGGGTTTACTACTATTATCAAAAGCTTCATTCTTTTTTATATACGCTATTCTATTTTTATATACAATATTCAGCCTCATGTATCCGGATATATACCCTACCCTACCCGTCAGATCGTCGCCGGGTATATACCCTACCCGTGAGCTTCACGGATACTACCCGGATATGTATCCGCCGAACACTGGAGGCTACTAGGAGATGTCATGCCAATTGCAGATTTTCTCAACCCTATAGGCAAAGAGATAGTTGACAGAGATGAAGATATTTTCGAAGCTATAGTACAGAGATACACTATTACAGAGGAGGATGGGATTGCAGACAGGGACGAGGAAGGGGGAGAGGAAGAGATCCGACCATCACTTGCAATCTCCCCCTTCCTCGTCCCTGTCTGCAATCCCATCCTCCTCTGTAATAGTGTATCTCTGTACTATAGCTTCGAAAATACCCTTTAATTATTTGCTTCCCTCGCTAAAGATGGAGGTCGGATTTCAGTAATAAAGGCATTAGAACAGATTGGCAAGGATATCTCGCAAGAGAAAGTCGCGAAGAGTACCTAACGTTTACTAGATGGCTGGGTGTCAAAGTAGCATACAATTTTTTTTTTTTACATATATTCCTGAGATTTCCGTGAACCTCCACATAAGGATATCCTCGCTATAGGGATGCCACACCCGGTCCCGAGGGCATCCCTATATCCAGGTTCAACTGTAGCAGTGATTTAGCCGTAAGTGTCCAACATTGCCCGGGAATAACCCAGGGTTTTAAGATTTGGACAGAAAAATAAATGCGGAGAAGAATTAATAATTTATGTGTTATGGCGGCCTCACCACACACAGAATTTTTCCTCGTAGAGCAACAATATCACAGGGGCATGTTGCCTCCCTTATTGGACCTCGTCCAGTCTCTCGCCATCCGCTGGTGCGCCGTCCTCCTCAATTCCCTTCCACTACCATCCTTTCGTTCCCCGCCCTCATCCGCATCCCTAACCTATGTACCGAAGGCGCTCTCTTTGCTCAAACTCTTCAGAATCCCGATACAATCTTCGCTCTGCTGTCTTCTCACGCAGCTCTCCACGTACCGACGCTGAAACATTAGATAAATGATCATCGGGTGACGGATCACTGGGTGACGGACCATTGGAGGGATCATTAAGTGACGGACCACTATGATTATGAACGTGCATGTCCCTAAGTCTGTAAAATAAATGAATATTCTATGTTTGCTTGGCCCCTCAACCACGATGTCTAAAACCCAGGACTTGTCTTGAAGGGTAACTTTCGATGCAGCCTCGACACAATCTCCGTATAATCCTTCTCGTTCTCTGCGGTGATGAAGCCGTGTCTTACAAAAAATCAATCATCACTGTTGCACAGCTAGGCTTAAACTCCCCATTCCTCATCGCCTCCTTTACCTCATCAACGCCAAGCAAGTGAAAACTCTGCACGTCGTTGTCGACTGGCTTGAAAACCACGTCCTCGCCTACCTCCAGGTCGTACACATACAGCATTCCCGGATTCATAAGCCCCAGTTCTCCGCCAGCCTTCTCGTCAGATATATTGAACCACGTTACAGTTCCCACAGCCACCGTGTCTCGTCGTACAAGCTCCTCTGATAAAGCGGCCTCTTCACCAGCCTCACGAACAAGGCATTCAAAGGGCATCTCACCCCTTGCCACGCCTCCTGCGACAGTGTTGTCTAGCATGTTCGGCCAGGTGGATTTCTTCGCATTTCTTCGCGGGACCCAGAACTTCATTTCCGAGCTCGTACGTGTGTAAACGGTCATATGTGCCCTCTTCCCACGATACCGAATAGCGAGCTCGCAGACCGTTCGATACCAATATCGAAACTTGCACCTACAATTGGAAATTGTTCATCGCGCTTCTTCCCCAGTCCAGGAAAAACCTTCTTCTCGCGGGTGAGATCGAGTAGGTCATCAATCGCTTTTTGACACGCTTCTTTCCAGTCATCGAGATCCTGTTTTATCAGATGGACTTCTTTATATGGGGTCGTAATGAGGCGGAAATCGGACGTCCATGGCATGCGTTGAACGATGGAGTCCAGGAGAAAGCCGTGTGGTTGAGGATCGTCGGGAAGGAAGAAAAGCCATAACGACTCTAGCTCTCTGTTGCAGTCATCTGTATGCCATGGTTCGTAGTACGGGAAGCTGAGATTCGAGAAGCACTAGTAAGCCCAAGTTGATAGGGAGATGCGATGTGAGGGCGAATTTACTTATCACACTCGTGGACAACTTCGAGAATGCTCTTCATAGCTGTTGGAAATCAGGTAGGATACCTACTGCGACAGTCTTCGTAGGGAGGATTGAGGATAGAGGGGATCCAATACAGAATGGGTCACAACGCGATGCTTGCGACCTTGCGCTTTTAAGCAGCGCAGTTGTGCTCATGATATGAATACAACATTTTACATCAGCAGGGATACCTGCCGCTAGCCGAGTAGGGCTAGCTACAGGCATCCCTACAGTTACGGAGCTTGCGCTAAGATTAGCCTATAACTTAAGCCTACGCCGATTACAGGACAGCTACACCATAACGCCCCTTAACAGCATTATTTGTGTAGCTGCATCATTAACACTATCATTAGAAATTTTCAAGACAATCCTTTACAATGGTATATACCTCTGTATTCCCTGCATTTTTATCTCACATCTGGTGCACCCACCATTACACCTCTGTAGCACCAAACGCTCGAATACTACGATATGGATTAGTTAACTTGGTATGGAGATACTCACAAAGTTATCGCTGCAAACACGACACGTGTAGCAACTTGATTCTTGGTAGGCTCGAGCCTGTTAAGGAAGGTAGGCTGCTAGCTACAGTAAGGCTTTCTGTAGTTGACATCTCATACATCTTGTCATACTGACATTCGTTGCACTCAGTTTGCTATCAAACTCAAGAGCAAACTTAGAAATCTCCTCCTCAAACCTACAAGTCACTATACATATTTTGGCTTTTCATACCAACAACAAGAGCAATACTACTCAACGATTGCTACAACCCTCTATGATTCATTACACGTCATTGCTCCTTAGTTACTGGGCCGATATGACCACATAGCATATCTCTACAACCCTCTATGATTCATTACATGACATCACTCCTTAGTTACTGGGCTAATACTACACATGACATATCTCTATCAACTAGAGGCCTAGGAACATGAACGATAGCTCCAAAAGCTTTTACAACCGTCTATGATTCATTACACGTCATCGCTCCTTAGTTACCCACAAGATTGGTTAAGTTATGACATAATTTGTCTATAGGGGTACTCTGACCTTGGACCTCCTTTCACTTCCTATAGGCTAGGAACCTAGGAGATGGTTCTATGGGATTCTCTTACGTTGACTACAGTTACCAAGCCTGGTTAGTCATGGAAAGTCTTGGAAAATGAGAGAACTACACTCCTTTAGCATAAATAGGATTGCCCTTTCCTTAAGAAAGGGCAAGCAGACAATACAGTAAATCAACTATCACATACTTCCACGTCTTTTCCAAGCTTCCAAGCAGTGATCTTGTTACTCCTTGTTTCTGAAAAGTCAGTGAGGTGCTAACCTCTGACTTATCCCTGAGTTCTCAGACTCAACATTTGTTACGACTTGTCTAAACCACTCCACTATATCATACACCTGATTGCTGCGTTGTGGAATAGTCTAAGCTACGACCCTTTGGCTCTGTTTCCTAAGACAGTGTGTTGTCTTAGTAAAATCATCCCTTCCTGGGGTGGTGTAATGGTGGGTGCACCAGATGTGAGAATCTAGCCACCCAAGGAAGGGATGATTTTACTAAGACAACACACTGTCTTAGAAAAATAGCCAAAGGGTCGTAGCTTAGACTATTCCACAACGCAGCAATTAGGTGTATGATATAGTGGAGTGGTTTAGACAAGTCGTAACAAATGTTGAGTCTGAGAACTCAGGGATAAGTCAGAGGTTAGCACCTCACTGACTTTTCAGAAACAAGGAGTAACAAGATCACTGCTTGGAAGCTTGGAAAAGACGTGGAAGTATGTGATAGTTGATTTACTGTATTGTCTGCTTGCCCTTTCTTAAGGAAAGGGCAATCCTATTTATGCTAAAGGAGTGTAGTTCTCTCATTTTCCAGACTTTCCATGACTAACCAGGCTTGGTAACTGTAGTCAACGTAAGAGAATCCCAGAACCATCTCCTAGGTTCCTAGCCTATAGGAAGTGAAAGGAGGTCCAAGGTCAGAGTACCCCTATAGACAAATTATGTCATAACTTAACCAATCTTGTGGGTAACTAAGGAGCGATGACGTGTAATGAATCATAGACGGTTGTAAAAGCTTTTGGAGCTATCGTTCATGTTCCTAGGCCTCTAGTTGATAGAGATATGTCATGTGTAGTATTAGCCCAGTAACTAAGGAGTGATGTCATGTAATGAATCATAGAGGGTTGTAGAGATATGCTATGTGGTCATATCGGCCCAGTAACTAAGGAGCAATGACATGTAATGAATCATAGAGGGTTGTAGCAATCGTTGAGTAGTATTGCTCTTGTTGTTGGTATGAAAAGCCAAATATGTATAGTGACTTGTAGGTTTTGAGGAGGAGATTTCTAAGTTTGCTCTTGAGTTTGATAGCAAACTGAGTGCAACGAATGTCAGTATGACATCAAGCTCTTTCATATCAGTACCGACACACCCGAGGCAATATGTCGAAAAAGCCGACATCAAACATACCCCAAGACAACAATGGTCAACTGCCCAGAATGACTACCAGACAAACCACTGCTGCAGCTACGACCGCTGTGCCATCCGAAGACATCCCGAGTCGAATGGCCCACCTCGAAGCACAGATACAGGAGGTCAAGGATCTAGTAGTTACCCTGACGGCAGAATCTAGATAGTTAATGGATAGCTTAACTATCTAATATCCACTAACATGCATGTATAACGAAAGTGCAAACAAGCGAAAGTGCCAAAATATCGCGACTACCCCATAAGAATTGCGATAAATCCACCACAACAATATAAATTAATTAAAACTACTCGGAGTCCTCTTCCTCAGACCTGTCTATTACAATCTGACAAGTGCGCGCATTGTGTCCAGTCTCACCACACTTGCCACAGCGACGTGCATGGGTTTCTTCCCTTGGCTTCCGACACTACTTGCCCTTATTTCTTGCTCTACTTGCTGCACAACGTCCCTCTCGTCCTGTAGCTCCTGTGCTACCTGTTGACTAAGTGATCCTCCTTGCTGTAGTCGTGTTTTTTTAGCTCTCCGGCGCTTGCTTAGCACTTCATTTGCCTGTCGCAGGTTTTGGTTCTCTGCTTTTAACAATGCTAATTGATGCATTTTTGCGATGCACCCTTTGTAAACTGGTCAACAGCTGCATAGATTGAGGTTGGAGAGCTATTTTGATGATGCGCAATTCGATTTTTAATGAAAGTAGACTGTGATACAGCTTCAGTTGGGTTATTTGGTGTCTGAGAAACCCATGGTTGAGCGGTGTTTGGGCGAGAGGTTGGAGGTGTTGGCGTCTTAAACCTAAGGTCAAGTGTAGATATTACACTCTTAGGGCTAAATGGAAGAAGCTCAGCACCTCGGAACCCTCCCTGAATATTGCTTTCTGTCATTGCAATGTTAAATTCAGCGTGGAAGGCAGGAAAGAAGTCATCCTTAGTAATGTGAATAATATGAGCCCGCATCATATCTTCAATTTGCCGACCGTAAGCTCTCTTTAATGGGCCAAAACAGCCAACATCAAGTGGTTAGAGTATATGGGAAGAGTGAGCAGGCATACAAAGCGTAATAATGTTGTGTTCTTTGCAGTACTCCTCAAACTTGTCTGAGTGGTGGCTCTCATGACCATCAAGGACTAACAAGCGATAACCACCAACACTCCGGGGCTTTGTGTGCTTCTCAAAATGCTGAATCCAATCCATACCTCTCTCATTTGTAGTCCAGCCATTTGCAGTAACAGCGATTACCCAATCTGCTGGAAATCCGCTATTCTCATACCAAGATGCAAGGTGGTTTTTACCTGCCACAATGACAAATGGCGGCACTGCCCAACCTTGAGAACTAATGCCTTGGATTACTGTAACCCATTCCCGATTGCCAGGCTGCACCTTTTTTGCCTTTGCCCGCCCATCTGAGCTCGTTACTACCGTTGCGCTTGAGATGACGCCCATCATAAACCCAGTCTCATCAAAGTTGTAGATATCTGCATTGTTGATGCCATACTTTAGAATTGTGTTCCATACAAGCTCAAACCAGCCACGAATGACTTCTGGATCTTCGCACTTAGCCCTGGTAGTCGTATTTTCGCTGGAAGCATGTCCGGAGCTCTACATGGCGCTTAACAAAGTTTGAAGCCCAACGTGACCCGACGCGTGGTGTGCGTCGCGTGTTGCAAGTAGTCGATTTGCCATATCTTCAACAATAGACAACTGAGGAGGGAACCCTTTAGCAGCTAAGTCAAGTATATACTGAACAAGAACTGATTCCTCTAGGTTACTTAATTTCCGTAAGTTGGCTTGGATATCGCGTCGTGAAGGTACACCTTGTAAACGGTGACGTAGCTTGCGGTGGTCTACGGAATAGATCCTAGCTGCAACTCGAAGGCGCAAATTTGGGTCGCTTTGCATAGCTTGGATAGCTAGCACTAATTTGCTTTCATCATTTTTATGGCGCATGTTTTGTTGTGGAGGAATTTAACATTTAGTTGGGGGGTTGGTCGCCGCATGATTTTGGCACTTTCGCTTGTTGGCACTTTCGTTATACATGCACGTTAGTTTTTACAACTATCTACTAGCCTAGTCACGCTAACGGCATAATGGCATAAGCAGCATAGTGGGGGGGGACTCATTAACAACACTAAGAAATCAATTATTACTACTCTAATATTCTACTACAATGCAGTCATGTTCCTCCTCTAAGTCCTCCTTAATATTTCCTCATTATCTTGCTTAATTACAACATTGTTTGTAGCTCTACTACTCATTCTTGTTGCTCTCCTTTAAGTCGCTTCCTTAGCTGCTACAACTTGCAACTGCAATTCCTCTGTAGAAATGTGAAATTGACCCTTTAAAATTGCCTGTTTACCTTCTGCTATGTCCTCTGTGTCTGTATTATCACTCGTAGATTGTCTGCGTCACGTTGTTGTAGAAAGTTCTATGTGTTAAGCCGCTCTGTTACATTTGCCAACTTTTGAATGTAACGAGCTATAGGAGTGTTAATCACTATGCAGGCTTCTAAAACTGTAGATAGCACTACATTTGCTTTCCGTAATGTTGCAAAGTCAGGTGGACTACTGTTTTGAAAGACAGTCTCAAAAATGTCATGTTGTTGTGGTGTTTGAGGCTGTTGTAGTGTTGTATCTACCATTAGAATTGTCACTTCACAGATGAGATTTTGTGGTTGGAATGGTTGCAACCCTGCTCCTCTCTATGCAGAAATGATACCTGAGTATTTGTGCTTCATTAAGGTGTGAGAGAGCTGTTATGAGGTGCTTCTTTAACGGTCTAAAAATTGTGCCATCAAGTGGTTGTACCACATGTGAAGTGTGAGGTGGTAGTATGAGGATTGATATGCGATTTTGCATACAATGTGAAATGAAGCTTCTACTTATATGGCTATTATGGCCATCGCAAATAAGAAGGTGTTGTTGCTTTTCTCCATCAGTGTTTTCATGCGTTACAGGCTCAAAAACGCGTTTAAGCCACTTAACTCTATGTAAATTACTTATCTACCCCTTTGAATTTGTAGAGAAGTATCACTTGCTTATAACTTCTTGTCGAATCCAACTTTGTAACATGTTCTGTCCCTTAAATATAATGAAGGGGTCAATAGTTGTACCATCTATACAAATGCACTCAACTGTAGAAACCCATTCTTGTCGCCCTTAATGTGCTTGATGACGCATATAGAGTGTAGAATCTATAATAATTCAAGTGCTCTCTATAGTTCCAATTGAGAATCCTGTCTCATCCATGTTATACATATTGTGCTCTTGTATGTGAAGATGTGTTACAAGGTCTTTGTACGTGTCAAACCACCCTATTGTCATGACACTCCTTCGATATTTGTGTCATGACCCTTCGATTCGCTTTAGTCTCTAGTACTTATTTCACTATGTCCTTCACTTCACCTGCTTTGCTCACTTTGCTCAATTCGCTTCACTTGCTGACCTAGATCAGCCCAAATGTTGACTACTGGCTTAGGCTCTCTTGTTTTTTCACTGGCTCGCTTCACTAGGGCTCGCTTCACTAGGGCTCGCTTCACTAGGGCTCGCTTCACTAGGGCTCGCTTCACTAGGGCTCGCTTCACTAGGGCTCGCTTAGCTAGGGTTCAGTTAATTAGTGCCTTCGCTTATTTGGCACTAGGGATTTTTACTGTTTATAAGCACTTATTGCTCATGTCTCTTATTGATCTTTAGCTAGCAAATTATATACTTCTTGGCCTTCTTGCAAATCATCCTGCTTCGACTTACTTTGCATCCCCTTACTTCAAGTCGAACCACTAGCCAACCTGTAGTCCCACCACTTGACCTCTATGGTATAAAGTATATGCTTTGGAGTCTGAACTACTATACCTTGTCCTACTGCTTCGAGTATTGAAGTCTTCACATTATACTTCAGATACTTCTGCACCTCAGTCGAACTGTCCTTACACCTATCATAACTTGTTTTGTAACCCCACTCGTTCTTTGTGCTTTAATTCTTCTTCCTAATCATACTTGTAGATGTGGATGTTGTTTAATGAAGTGTGGAACCCACTCTTAGCCAAGAGGGAAGTTGGGAATTTGATCGTGTTGGTTGTGTTAGCTGTGTTGATTGTGATCATGAGTTTCAAAAATGCGGAACCCCGCGAGTCGATTGTCTCAAGTACCCGAAACCCATCCGACTCGGTTCCGACTCGGTTAGCCCACCCAAATGATCACACGTGACCCCGCAGCTACCCAGAGTCTACTCCCTAGAATGAGAGACGAGAAGGCATCCTTACAAAACAAGAGGTTCAACTGCCCTCTATAATTATCCCCTTCGTTTAATCCAAGTTAAAGGACATCAAGGGAGGGAATGTTGCCCTAGAGGTATTTCTTCCCACCGAAGTCAGTACCTATCCCACCCTCTCTAACAAAAGCTGGCTTTTGGTTTTTTAGAACCTAGTCGGAGTCCATGTTTCCTTGCCTAGAGGTGACTTGCAATCCGTTTTGTGAAGAACCTAGTGGGACTTTTGTTAAACACATAATTAGAGTTTGACGACTTGATTGAGAAACTACAGGGGCGAAGCCCCTATATATACACAGTTGGTATACAGGCTACGCATGTGCAGCGTACTGCCAGGAACGCAGTTCCAACAACTTTTGGCAGTTCGGGCCATAGTACTATGTTTCTGGTTCACAAAATGACCATGGTACTGTACATAAGAGAGAAAGGGTTGTGCATGGATTACTTCCCGCTATAAGATAGCAGTTCTTGCAAGTGTATCTGCCGACTTTCTTACAATCAGTGCTAGCACTGTCCGGATTCCAGTTCATACAGACGAATTCCGGAGTTGCCATTGTGTTGTAATGATACCCCAAAAGTCAGCCGTTGAGTTAAGATTCAAATGACTTTACGCACCCGGCGTATATAAAGCCTTGCTGCCTAATACGATTTCCCCGGATAGTGGCAGCGGGTGTCGGCTCTGCAACAGAGTATAAAAGTGAGGCGGACAAGGCTGGCAAATAAGAAAAGCCTTTGAACTTATTGGCCATTATAGCGGAGGCTAATGCAGCTAATGATATCCATGTAATTTTTTAAGCTTAAGTTACAGTAACAGAGAGGGCGGCACGGATTCCTAGCTTTTAAAGGCCGGATTACCTAAATAGGCCGGCTGTGTAAAAATTTCACGCCTCTTCACAATAATTAGAGTATTTCCGACGTATTTGCTTCATTTTCATTGGTCTATCAAATCTTGGCATATTTAATGCGATGTATTCCAAGTTGATAATCTCCAACGCGGCATGGTATCCCTTAAAATCACTTTGTCCCCCCTTCATTCCCTGGTCTGATATCACTTGGCATCGTCACAACACACTCCCCATCGCCATCAAGCCAGCACGCCCCGGCATTGCGGACTCTCCTCGAACTTGCCAAATATAGAAGTAGGTATACTTCTGACACGATTTCGCCCCAGCAATAGATGCGCCATTTCTCTCCTTCCAATCCCGTCTTATGTCCTCCGTCCTCGCCTCCTTCACCAACGTGCTCGCGATCCCTGACACACCAGACTCCCCACCCTGCCTTCCCTCGACCAATATACTCGCGGAGAAACTCCCACGTCTTCTCTCTTACTCGATCGTCCCACCCCACCTCGCCATCGTGTACATCGATACCCCAATACCCCTTTCATGTTTCCGTATCTCCCGACTCTGCGACACGGGGCGAAAACGCCCATACCCAATCTCTGCTGCAAGTTTCGCAAGTGGCAGCGTTAGGAACGTTGTGCTTACCTCCTCCGAGCCAGTGGCGGGTAAGTGGTAAATTGTTGATGAGCCTGGTATGCGGGATGCATGGCGCTTTCTCGATGGTCGCTGCGACGGTATGGAGGAACTTGGAGCTAGCACGGGCTTTTCTGAAGCAGGGAGGGCTGGGTTGGTCTGTCGACCTTCCTGATCAAAGGGGACGGGAGGTGTGTCTGAGACATGAGTAAGATCGCTGAGCAGGTGGGTAGATTTGCGTGCCGGGATTGGTAAAGGCAATGAGGGGAAGCTTCGCTTCTTGGGGCTTCGGCGAGGGCTATCTGGCGGCGGGGTTCTGCGGACCTGTAGGTTGTATTGGCCGAGTGATATTTGCCGAGGCAGTGATGGTGAAGAATATACTTCTGGGCGTAATGCAGATGTCAGTGTAGTGGAAGGCGCCTCTTCATTCCGTGTAGGCGCAGGGCTCAGTGGGGAAGTTATCTCTTTGGGATGTTCTTCCGATACATGAGCTCTGCTTCGCAATATTGGGCCAGACTGTCTTCCCCCATTTCCTATGTCAAAACCAAGTGCCTCAGCTGGTGGGGGAGACAAAGGCACTCGTACAGGAGATGGCGAAGAGTAATATGGGCTTTCAAATTGAGACAAGAACGTGTCTCGAATGACTGAAGGGGTTGAGCACGTTGGTATGGAAGGGGAGATTCCAACTGGCTCGTGGAAGTGCCACCAGTTTCACGACGCGGGCGCGCCTGTTCAACTAGTGAACTGATTATGGGCCTTGATGTTTGTTGTTCCCGTTTTATCCCTTTTCCAAACCCCTTTTGGCCAGCATTACTTGGTCTACCCCGGTCACGTGTGCGGAACCGTGGAGAGTTCATGCCATCAACACTCGTGAAGGAAATATCCAAAAACTGTATAGCGGAAAAAGCGGCGGTAGTTATCTTTGAGCGTGTGAGGTATTCCCTTCTCGGGGCAGAGGAAAGCTGAGACGCTGGCAGGCAGGAGTCTAGGCCATTCGAGAACATGTGACTTTGATCCTCGTTGGATTGAGAGTTGCGTATATCAGCACGAAGCTGCCGGTCTGGGCTCTCATCTCCACCTGACTCATCATTCCCACTCGCTATACCATCATCATCGTGTAAATCGATCCGTCCCTGGGGTTCGAAATTGAGGTAGGCTGCCGCAAGTGACCGATAGAGCGCATCTTCTTGCCCAAGACTTGGCGCCGTCGTATGAACGAGGATTTCAAGACGATGGTTGGCCATGATAACTGCGCCTTATAATCGGCATTATAGCAACTGATGGAGCTCAAGACAGAAATGGAGAAATGGCGACAGCTTGATACTGGTGTTGTAGATATCTCGCTGGAGTTGCCTGTATTGAGTCAGGTGATTTGATTTGACGCTAATACTATTTAAGCAAGGTGCAGCTGTGAATGAACTTCGAGGACGACGAGAGTAGGGGTTGGTTCAGCGTCAGTTATCATTGATTACATGATCTTCTCTACTAACTCTACAAGACATGGTTTTTTAATAATAACCCAGCTAAATAATGATCTATTCAAAGATCTACCGGAGCTTTGCTTGCCAGCTTGGCAGTCCTCGAGACGTTGTGGGCCCACACGTCTCGAAACCCACAACTTGTGGGTTTCACCAAGCTTCTATCGGCCCTAACCTCGCGTTTTAGAAATCTCAGAACGCTCCAGGGCACAGAAAATCAATATGAACTTGTCAGTCTTCGAAATTAAGGCGTTGTCTAGGCGAAACGCTAATTTCATGCTTGGCGACCCCGGTCCTAGCCTCGAACATTCTGCTAGGAAGCATCAATGCCGACTGGCACAGAGCTAGTATTGCTCTCTAACTCGGGGTTTTCAAACAGTCGGCTTGCTCTCCGGTGGCTACAGCAAGAGTATACAGCTCCGCATAAGAATACAAAGGTGCTATTTCTCGACTATCACGTTAGTCATACAAGTGATGATTTCATCATTACAGCTAAAGAACACAACATTATCATATATACCTTCCCATCACATCTTACACGCGTTTTACAGCCATTAGATGTTAGGATATTCCAGCCTTATAAGCACTAGCACCAAGAAGCTGTGCTTGCTGCTATACGGGATATGGATATTACCTACGACTTGTATCATTCATGTGGGGGATCTTACACGTATGCAGTAGCAGGCCTTCAAGGAGTCTACTATAGTATCTGCTTTTCAGAAAGCTGGTATTTGGCCAGTAAGCTGTACTACAGCTCTTGCAAAACTACGTATATACTCGCAGCCTATAATACAGCCTATAGAGCCTACGCCTACTCTACCAATCCGGGTTTCTACCCCTAAACCCACGACTTTTAGGAGGGTAGAAGAAGGGCTACAGCACTGGAAACAGCGGGTTCTAGAAGGCTTTCAAAGCAGAGCTACAGGAATTGGCTTATTGGCACCGAAGAGGTGGTGGTAGCAGGCCAACTCCAGGAGCTCGACCTCGGACTGTACGGCGGCAGGTTGATTAGTCTAAAAAGCAGGCAGGCCGAATCCAGGCCCGCCTTCAATTTGGAGGCGAGCTCTCTGCTAACCAAGCCCACGAGCTTCGGGCTGAGAAAGTCGAGCGTTTGGCCCAGAAGCTCCAGGCCAAAGAAGCCCGGATGGCTATCAACCGGGCCCGCAAACAGCTCCGTAGATCTGGAATTGACGCCCGGAAGCAGGAACGCCTCTGACTAAAGAGGGTGGCATTCTGCACCAATGCCAGCCTCCCAATTCCTCCAGAGTTGGGAGGACCCAATTCCTGACCCAGAAGCCTCCGAAAGTGAGGGCGAGGAGGAGTATGAGACCGCGGGCGAGTGTGCGAGCGAGCGTTGGAGTGAGCATGGGAGCGAGCGTGTGAGTCGAAGTGATAATTTAGCAGATAGGTATATTATGTACCTTTACATACAAATTGCTATGGACAGGTACTTACGCTTATAATCGTGAGGTGCCGCATCTTGCTTCCTCTCATGTGAAGTGCCGCAACTTGCTTACTCCAACCTTGAGCGAAGCGAAAAGTTTAGTCACGACGATTAGGTGAACGGACGTCGCGAAACCGCGCACATCGCTTCCGCTCATTTTGAAACCGCGCAGATCGCTTCCTCCAACCTTGAGCGAAGCGAAAATTTGCTCACGACGATTACCAGTTCTAGTCTTAAACTCCAGTGGAGAACTCCGTAGGTGACAGTTTACTATTCTACACCGTTACTCTGCAAGTTCTTCGGATTTTTTGGACTAGGGGCTAATAGGTATGTTAGCATGCTAAAGGCAATACGTTCTATTACATCAGGCACACAAGAACTTACAATGCAAGTATATGCTTCACAGCAAGGATGGTAGTCATCGCATTATACCGCCAGGGATCGTACTGCATGATCAAATAAGATCGGGCGAGAATAAACTTGGCACCTAGCGGCGCTTGAGAAGAAAAATTACAGAACGTCAATGTAGCGGTCAACGTTCCGACTCGCTCCAGTCGGCATCACCATGTCGGATTCTCTTAGATCGCGTTCTCGCGGCCATCAAGAAACATGCAGGAAAATGAGAGAATGAGGAGAGGTCAATCCCATTTGCCTCCATTGAATTTCATAACCGTCCACTATGCATTATTTATCGTCACCTGCTTGGTATGCTCTCTCATCTTCTGGGGCGCCTCAAGCCCGCCCAGAGCATTTCGTATACGGACTCTCTCTTCCTCGTCGTCTCT
>NW_020167578.1:0-22544 GCF_001641265.1 Pseudogymnoascus destructans | reverse complement strand
GCAATCATTACCTGGATTAAAGAAGGAAAAAGCTCAAATTACTTTACTCTTTGTACAAATGCTTCTGGATCTGACCAGCTTCCAATCTGGATTATCGCAAAGCAAAAACACCTCGATCTTTACGCAATATTAATATATCTACAATGGGAGCTGAGTGGAGGTGGAACAAAAAGGCTTGGATGAATTCAACAATTATGATCGACTGGCTTCAAGCATTTTATCGACATATTGTCATACTGACATTCATTGCACTCAGTTTGCTATCAAACTCAAGAGCAACTTGGAAATCTCCTCCTCAAACCTACAAGTCACTATACATATTTGGCTTATCACACCAACAACAAGAGCAATACTACTCAACGATTGCTACAACCATCTATGATTTATTACACGTCATCGCTCCTTAGTTACTGGGCCGATATTACCACATAGTATATCTCTACAACCCTCTATGATTCATTACATGACATCACTCATACTACCACATGACATATCTCTACCAACTAGAGGCCTAGGAGCATGAACAATAGCTCTAAAAGCTCCTACGAACCTCTATGATTCATTACATGTCATCGCTCTTTAGTTACCCACAAGATTGGTTAAGTTATGACATAGTTTGTCTATAGGGGTACTCTGACCTTGGACCTCCTTTTACTTCCTATAGGCTACGAACCTAAGAGATGGTTCTATGGATTCTCTTACGTCGACTACAGTTACCAAGCCTGGTTAGTCATGGAAAGTCTTGGAAAATGAGAGAACTACACTCCTTTAGCATAAATAGGATTGCCCTTTCCTTAAGAAACAAGCAGACAATACAGTAAATCGACTATCACATACTTCCACGTCTTTTCCAAGCTTCCAAGCATTGATCTTGTTACTCCTTGTTTCTGAAAAGTCAGTGAGGTGTTAACCTCTGACTTACCCCTGAGTTCCCAGACTCAACATTTGTTGCAACTTGTCTGAACCACTTCACTACATCACACACCTGATTGCTGCGTTGTGGAATAGTCTAAGCTACGACCCTTTGGCTATGTTTTCTAAGACAGTGTGTTGTCTTAGTAAATTCATCCCTTCCTTGGGTGGCTAGATTCTCACATCTGGTGCACCCACCATTACACAATTGGCTTTATTCGACAAGTCCTTCTTACAATGGACAACTTTTCTGCACACATATCTGTCCCCCACCTCCTAATATTCTGATCCGTTGGCTTCCAGCTAATAGTACTAGTCAATTCCAGCCTCTTGCATTATTCAATCTCTTAAAGCTTATTACCATCGACAATGGCTCTCTTTTATGCTTGAATGTTATAATTCAAATCTGGATCCGATTAAGCAAGCAAGATTACGACTGTCAATTTTGCTGGATCTTACGAAGCTGGAATCAACAAGTTTTACAATCAACTATATACATTGCTTTCAAAAATCAACACTTCTTACAACTCTAATCACTCTTCCAACCTCAATTACACCAACAGACCTTTCACAACTATACGAACAAGTTATTCAAGCTGGCAATATACATGATTCAATGGCTATTTTGAACTTTTTAAATCCTATCAACAAGCAAATCAACAATATAGAAGTTACAACAGATGAGGAGGGTATACTACAGGAGATTTTGGATGAGCATCTTAGTGATCCTACTCAAAATGATGAGCAAGAAGAGGAGCCTGAGACTGAATAGGCTGGTTATTCAGCCTCTGATGCTCGCAATGCCCTTAAAGTTCTTATTGAGTATACGGAGTGTCAGGATGCTTTCCCAGCCAATCACCTCAGGGCATTAGAGCATTTGGAGGGCGAAATTGAGGCAATTCAGCTTAATTCCTTGGTTCAGGAGACATTGGATAGGTGGATTACATAATACTTGGCATTTCAATATAACGATATTTACACACGTCACCAATTGTATCGACTTAACGGGAGTTGACTGTAGGGGCGATGGGGAATGGCGACGGCGAGGTGGCGACAGCGAGGTCGAGGCAGTGAGCCGGCTTGGTGGAGGAAATCTATTAATAGTTAGCGTCTGGTATATCAATCTTTACAGGGCTTGTGCAGATCTTTTGCACTTATGATTCTGGGTTTGCTGGAGCGGTTTGGTGGGGTATGCTTACGTAACCGCTTACAAATCGGGGTGTCCATCATGTTTTTCGCTTAGTATTCGGACACCGGTGCTCGTATACTGGAACTCGTATAATTTTCATTTACCGCAAAGATAATCCGGCAAGGGCGGCATCTAACACAGGACCCATTCCATTCCCCATATTGGCCTGCTAGCTAGCCCTCTAGGAACTACCGCCGTGCCCTCGATACATTCATGCTTTTCTCAATAGTTGGTGTTATATTTTGCCAATTAACACGCTGAGAGGAGAGAGATTTATATATACAGGTCGATCTTTATTTAGGATTCATTTCTCGTCGTGCCACTCCTCTACTCGCCCGATAGCTCCCCTCATTGATCTTCGAGAGAGCGAGTACCAGAGTTCTGACACTACAGATCCCAGTCTACTCAGCCCTGAAGGTGGAATCCACAATTGTCAGTCCTTCTGGGCAAGGCTGACAATTGTGGAGAATCCAGCACCACGCCGATTCCACATTCAGCTTTCTTCCTAGCTCGTGCTCTTTTCAATTCCCCAAATATACCCGGCCTCTATATATTTCCACTTTTCCCGTCAGCTGAGTTACTGTCCAAGGAATTCTGCACTTAGGAGCCGTCAGCTTCAGCTGCACATTGCCACTCAACGGCACAGTTCACACACTTGTTATTCCTCTGTCGACGACATATATACTTCCTCCAACTGCAATCATCCTGAATCTTGCAGAAGTCTCATATCTCTTCCTCTACCGACGAAATGGCCGACGCCGTACCTAAACCAGAGGAGCCCGTCTCCAATGACGCACCCGCCTCCAACGACACCCAGCAACAACAAGAAGAACCCAATTCCCAGAACGAAAAGTCCGAACAAGAGCCAGAAGCACAGGATGGCGGTTCCCACCACGCAGACCAGGAATCCGAAGCCGTAGGGAAGCGCTCGAAGAAGGGCAAATTGAAGGACAAGGTCGATGAGAAGAAAAAGAAGGCTTACGAGATGGCCAACCCCCGGGTGGATACGACTCGACGCCCGTCCCGTCGGCTCCAGATGGATACACCGTCAAATTCACATTCGTCCGTGCCGAGAACCTGCCCATTGGAGATCTGGGCACGGGGTCTTCGGACCCGTGCGTGATAGCGACCTTGACGAGCCATGGGATAAAACCGAGACACAAGGAGGACCCTGAGATGAGACTGCGGACAAGGACGATCCAAAAGGATACCAATCCTGTGTGGAACCAGGAGTGGATCGTGGCAGGCGTGCCGAGCAGTGGCTTCAAACTGAAGTGCCGCCTCTACGACGAGGATGCCAATGACTCGGACGACCGACTTGGCAACGTGACCGTGGTGGTGCCACACATCAGCGAGAACTGGGAGGGGATGCGCGAGACTAGCTTCCCGGTCAAGAAGCGGATGGCAGCTGGCGCGCGTATCTCCTAAAAAGCATCACGACGATGTGTGGCAGCGATGGTGATCTGTCGGGTCAGCTGTTCTTGAGCATGGAGGTGCTGGGAAAGAGCGATAAGCCGTATGGGAAGATGTATACCGTGGGACCTACGGGGTGGACAAAGCACTACAGTCCCATGATTGGACGTCTAGCTGGCACCAAGGCGCCAAAGATGGAGGGACATGAAGGCGAGAAGGCCAAGGTTGAAAGATATGAGTAAGTCCGCTCAGTCTCCAAGGGCATTTGGAGCCGCTTCAGTCACCATCCCAGAACTAACCAGCTACAGTTTCCAAGCCAACCAGATGCAACTGCAAGGCCCTGTCCCCGACGAACTCTACCACCGCTTTGTAGAATTCAAACCCTTCGTCAAGGGCATGTTCGACAAGACTGGCCTCCGCGGACACGTGCTAAACGCCGCCCTCCACCACCAGCACGCGCGCGTCTACAACTACTCCAACACCACCACCCACGGCACCATGGAACCCAAGTCCAAGAAGCCGCGCTGCAGTTCCTCAAACTCGCGCACTTCGACGAAGGCAGCCGCCTCTTCACCTACGTCCTCACCCTCGACGGGCTCCTCCGCTTCACCGAGACGGGTAAGGAATTCGGCATCGACATGCTCAGCAAACACACCATGCACAGCGATGTCAACGTCTATATCGCCTGCTCGGGCGAATTCTTCATCCGCAGACTCAAATACAAGAATAGCAGCCCCGAAGATTCAAGCCAGCAGACCCACCCCACAGACGACATCGAAGGCGGACCACCGCACTCCCCTCCCCCCAAGGACCCATCGAACTACGAACTCGTAATCGACAACGACAGCGGTACCTACCGCCCTGACGGTTCGCTCCTCCCCGCACTCCAGTCCTTCCTCGAAGCCAACCTCCCCGGCCTCAATATTGTCACCAAGCCGTGCACGGACGACAAGCTGCAGCGCATGAAGAAGGAGCAGCGCGAGACGAAGAAGAGGCAGGGCGAGCAGATACAGGTGTACCAGGGCGATATCAATGGGGGCTGGAGCTCGAGTGATGAGGAGAGCATGGATGAGCGCGCAAAGGGGAAGAAGAGTAAGAAGGATAGGGTGTTTGATGCGATTGAGGATCCGGAGGCGGCGATTAGGGGGTTCAGACATGGGGGCAGGCCGAAGAGGGAGGAGAGGGAGGGGGAGGAGGATCGGGTTGATTATACGGTTGAGGCTGGGGAGGGGGAGGCGAAGAAGTGATGTTCGACCGATCGATAGTGATGGTCGTTAAGTCGGACGCGTGGAGGCTTTTAGTGCCATTGCTTTGTATATGGGCTTCTCTACTACTTTATTTTGCGGGCGGGTTTTCGTTTGTTTGCCATGGATGCGGAGGGATTGCAGGAATATTTTGTTGTTAATACGCGGACACCCAGATGGCGGGTGATATACACGGCCTTGCGGCTACTTATGCGTTTTCTTTTTATCTTGGGGGTAAGGGATGCATGTCTTGCTTGGGAGCAACTGCGATGGGGGGTGTTCACATTTTTCTTTTGCATGCATTGTTGCCAGTCGAAGAGAGCTATCTCAAGTTCAGGATATTCACCATTACTTTTTCTCTTTGTGCCAAGTTCAGTCTTCTTCCGTGTATCTGAGTCCAGATATTGGTACTTCATGGAAAGAATTGAGGATATTTGGCCTTGGCTAAGTTGGCGACCTTGAGCTTGAGCGGCATACCAGGCTATAAGTGCAGGCTGAGTGCACGGTGTAATGGCGGGTGCACCAGATGTGAGAATCTAGCCACCTAAGGAAGGGATGATTTTACTAAGACAACACACTGTCTTAGGAAACAGAGCCAAAGGGTTGTAGCTTAGACTATTCCACAATGCAGCAATCAGGTGTACGATGTAGTGAAGTGGTTTAGACAAGTTGTAACAAATGTTAAGTCTGGGAACTCAGGGGTAAGTCAGAGGTTAGCACCTCACTGACTTTTCAGAAACAAAGAATAACAAGATCAATGCTTGGAAGCTTGGAAAAGACATAGAAGTATGTGCTAGTCGATTTACTGTATTGTCTGCTTGCCCTTTCTTAAGGAAAGGGCAATCCTATTTATGCTAAAGGAGTGTAGTTCTCTCATTTTCCAATACTTTCCATGACTAACCAGGCTTGGTAACTGTAGTCGATGTAAGAGAATCCCATAGAACCATCTCTTGTTCTATGGGATTCTCTTATGTTCACTACATGATTAGCAAGCTAGTTGTAGGTCGCACTTGATTTCTAATACAGTTACCAAGCCTGGTTAGTCATGGAAAGTCTTGGAAAATGAGAGAACTAGCCTATAGGAAGTGAAAGGAGGTCCAAGGTCAGAGTACCCCTATAGACAAATTATGTCAGAACTTAACCAATCTTGTGGGTAACTAAGGAGCGATGACGTGTAATGAATCATAGAGGGTTGTAGAAGCTTCTAGATCTATCGTTCATGTTCCTAGGTCTCTAGTTGATAGAGATATGTCATGTGGTAGTATTGGCCCACCCCCTTAAGGAGGAGATATTTTTAATAACTTGTTCAATGAGTGTCCAAATGATATGCCGTGATGTATGTAGCATAAACAGATGTAGTATAGGAGTTGCAGCTATCGTTGAGTAGTATTGCTCTTGTTGTTGGTGTGATAAGCCAAGATATGTATGGTGACTTGTAGGTTTGAGGAGGAGATTTCTAAGTTTGCTCTTGAGTTTGATAGCAAACTGAGTGCAACAAATGTCAGTATGACAGATAGGGGCGTAGTTGGAGGTCTCTGCATATAGAGAGGCAGTGAGGAAGCTGACTACCTTGTTGCAGAGGTCGTGGGTGAAAGTGCGCTGCTCTGGGAGCTTGTAGGAAGACACAAATCCTGTACTGGCGAAATCATACATGACAGTGTGTTGAATTATTTTGGTTTCTCTGTCAATAGCATTAAGCTGGCCACAAATGGCTGCTGTTGCTTCGTAGCTCTTGGGCGTGCTTTCACCTAAACAGAGGCGAGGAGGGGGCACAGTATGCATACTGAGTGTCCTCTGCTGTCTCTTGGAAGTGTGATTGAGGTTGGATGGTGATTGTGGGTCCTGGGGGCGGGTAAAAGCGCTGTCTTGGGGGCCTGGATCTGGCTGTTGGGGGGTTGAGTCCTCTATCACCACCTAGAATGGCCCGAAAAGGGCTGGAATGGATGGGGATGGGAGTTTAAATTACGTAATTGACTGGAATTAGATCCCTAGGGGTCTTGGGGAGAAAGTTGTGAGCAATTTGTCAATTTGGAAAAATAGTTGTAGGTGAGCAACATCACTAGCATCATCGGCTGGCAGCACACTGCTGTCCTTTCAATTTTCCTCCAAGCTAAGATCCTAAAGCACTTTCAGAACTATGGCAACAATGACTCTGAGAACTTTTGGCGCCCAAAGATTGCAGAGGGTGTTGACAACATGTCCGAGAGTGATAGGGAAGTGGAGATGGAACTCTACTAGCGAAAACAGATCCATTACTTTAAGCTGTCGCTCTTTGTTAGGATTATAGGGTTTGCCATTAGGCTTGAAAGTAGCATCTAGTTCTATAGGTTAGGGCTAATAACTCTTTGTTTGTCTTCTCTTCTAAGTCTAGTGTTAGTTAAGTAGTCCCCCATTCTTCTCAGTTGCTGTTTATAGTGACGATTGTCGATCTTCTAAGCCAATTCAACCATCTCCCTAAGGTCATCTGGTTTGTTAGACCTTGAGATTTCATCCTTTACATGGCCCTTTAGACCTGTGTAGATTTGGTCGCAGATAGCCTCTTCTCCCTAGTTAGTGAGTATTACAGTGTCGGTCGCAATCGGGGTGTTTCCTCTTGCTGGTTCTATGTTACGGCTATAGTAACATGATGTCATGGTTACAGGGCCAGGGCCTAGTAACGTGACGTGTGAGTCACAGTGGGAAGCGGGGTAGGCTGCCATGTGACGTGTAACGCTGACTTCTAAACGATAGAAGACACAGAGGTTCTCTTGCGTAAAGGTTTACTTATCAGAGGAGGCAGGGGATCAGACACAAAGGCTTCAAGTAACACGTTACTAGTATATAACAAATACTGTATTGAGTTGAGCACGAAGCTCCTATCTAAGGAAATACTATCTACTTATATAGTGGCGTCGTGCCTAGTGGACTCTTGGGAACTCACTCGAGTCCTCGGAGTCCTGGACTCTTAGGACTCTTCTCATCATCCTGCGAGTCCATCACGTGCCTAGTGGACTCCTGGGAACTCACTCGAGTCCTCGGAGTCCTGGACTCTTAGGACTCTTCTCATCATCCTGCAAGTCCGTCACGTGATACTTTCGGAACTACTATTCCCCGCTGCCCCTCCAGGTACCAGGGCCGGTCTCATGCGACCTCCCTCCTTCCTGTCCTGTAGTTGGCCAGCCTTCTTGTTCCGTCGTAACACTATACAGCTAGGGAATAGAGCATGGATGTCAATTATCTCAGGAGTTAATTCATATAGATGGGCACTCCTGCTGTTCATTATTTTCAAGGCGTAGGATCACCTCTCTGCTTAGTACGAGGACTTGGGATTACCACACGATTAGGTGATTACACTAAGTGAGGATGGGTGGACTTTAAATTCAATTAGGTACAAGTGGATTCAACACTTTAATCAACATACAAATGGTCGTTCGATCAGAACCTATCACCTTCTTATTCTCAACAGACATAAGAGCCAGCTCTTAGCTTAATTTCAACACTACTATAATAAGTTTATATAAATCATTTAATGCTTTATAAGCATTATGTTCTGCTTGTGAATTATAGCCTAACTTATTAAACCCTACTTGTTTAAGTCTAGGGTCTAATAAAGTAGCTATAAATAAAGGAGCATTATTTTCCTCATAATGCTTAATATTTTCTAAGTTTTGTAAGTCCATCATTTATAGCTTGCTTTATTTTCAAACTCATAGAGCGAGTTGGCCACACAAGCCAGTTGGACAGCTTTCCTTGGCATTGCACGAACAACTTCACTTTCCATTTTTAAAATCAAAACAAAATGCCTCTTACTTGGAAAGAAAGCGATATGGTTCTTGCATGTCAGGCGCTTCGATCAAACCCTAAATTAACGGGGGGCATATGGCAGCTGTAACTGCTGCAAATGGCATGCACATAGAATACTAGGCATTTAGTATAGATTTATATTGTCAATTAGATAGCTACTATACTCTTTATTCTACAGAATTCATTCCTCTCATTCTTACATGCGTTACGCATGAGAAAATCGGTACTTTGGACAAAATTGCCAAGCCAGCCTGCGCAAGGGCCCCTAGCTGGGACCTACTCACAAAACTTATCGCCAGTACATAACGAGCGATCTCACGAACGCACATCGCTTACCACCACGATTATGCTTTGGGTTTGGCGCTAGCAAGACGGAGCCCGCTAGCATGGGGGTGTTACAGGGGGCTATAGGGGGTGGTGTAGATCGTACTGCTAACGGTATGTAATCATGTTAGGCAAAAGATCTATATACCCTGTTTGACCCCCGTAAAGATCTATACAAGTATGCCCTGTTTCAGTATGGAGTCATATTTTATAGGGCAAAAACTCCATCTACCCGGTACAAAGGTGAAAAAACGCCATCTACCTGGCAAGCACTTATCCCCTTTCGGAACCCGCAACAGGCCAATGAGAGCACGTACTCTCATGTGGCCTTTTCGAAACAATTGAGCTGGCAACACTTGCCAACTCAATTGTACGGTAAGTCGGGGGTTAATTGAGACCCCCAAAGCTCCTTTCCTCCCTCTTCCCCCTTCCATCTAGAGCCCCGCTGACCCCTCCTAGGATCTCTCTCTCCCTCGCTCCTCTGACCCCTCGAAACCCCCCTCGGAAGCCCTCGCGCGAGGCACAAACTCCCGCCTCCCCGCCCCCGCCCCCGCATCTGACGATGGCCTCGCTGGCCGAACTCGCTGTCCCTGTCGACGGCAGCGAGTTCCTCGACTTAGACGCTTGGTCCCGCGCCCTAGACGACTGGGCCGTCAAGGAGAAGTTCTCCTGGCGGCTCCAGAGGAGGGACAAAGACCGGGCAACGGCCGTTTGTCCCGAGGAGGGCTGTGCCTGGCGTGTCCGAGCCAGCCCTGACGACGAGCAATGGAAGCTCGTCGTCATTGAGGGGGCACACACTTGCATGGGGAGGGGGCAGCAGAAGTTTGCCTCCTCCTCAAAGGCAGAATGGCTGGACGGCGTGGTCTCTCGACACCTACGGGTGTCGAAGAAGACCACGCCAAGGGAGATTGTTGAGCTCCTCCGCGTTCGATTCGCGGAGGGGATTCTCTACGGGAGGGCGCAGCAATCGTTGCTACGCCTTCTCGTAGGGGATATTGGAGTGCAGAGGCATAGCTTTCAGCTATTGCCCTCATATAAGCGCCTCCTGGAAGCATCTGCTCTAGGAGTTCATGTTGATCTCGTTCGAGATCGACACGACCGATTCCAACGGATCTTTGTGTGCCCTGCGGAGAGCAGGGCCACGTTCCAAGCCTCACGCCGGCTTGTTGCGGTGGACGGGACCTTCTTAAAGGCCCGTTTCATCCTTACTCTTCTTGTGGCCGTTGGCATTGATGCTAACGGCCACATTGTGCCACTTGCTTGGGCAGTGGCCGAGTCGGAGAACGCGGACTCTTGGGAGTGGTTTTTGAACCACCTCAAGTGGTCCCTCCCAGAGCTCGTGAGCGAGCCAAGCACCCTTGTCTCTGATAGAGACAAGGGGCTTCTTATTGCGGAGAGAACTCTCTCTCCGCAGGTGGTGATAGCTCATTGCTGTCGTCACCTCTCTGAGAATTTCTCAGAGCGGTTTGGGAGGGGCCTTCTACCCCTCTTCTGGAAGATTGCCCGGGCCACAACTGTGGCCCAATTCGACGGGCTTTTGGAGGAGCTTCGGGCTTTAAAGCCCGAAGCATCAGCATACCTTTATGGTGCCGAGCCCGAACGGTGGGCTCTGGCGAAGTTTCGTGGCCGTCGATACGGCCACGATACTTCAATTATTGCAGAGAGCTTTAATAAGCTCATCCGCACAGATCGAGAGCTCCCAATCGTGGAGCTTCTCGATGCGCTCTGGCACCGGGTGATTGCCCAGCGTGCGGAGCGCTCTCTTTTGGCTGTGGAGGCCATTGCTAAAGGGCAATGGCCTCCTCTCCTCACTAGGTTGGTGGAGGAGGGGAGGAACTGGGCCCATGGCAATGGGCTCCAGATATCCTCCCTAACAGAGGCACGGGTAGTCCAGCCAAATGGCAGGATCTACCTCATTGACCTGACGGCAAGAACTTGTTCTTGCCGTCGATACCAAGAGAATGGCGTGCCTTGTGGGCACGCCATGACTCTTATATTTCGACAAGGGAGTCAATTGACTCCCTTTCTTCCGACAGAGCTGTCTGCCGCGTGCTGGCAGAGGCAGTATCAACTGCCTCTGCCTCCTGTCTCTGTCGAGGGTCTTTCGATAGACCCTGACGCCTTAGGAGGAATCTGTGACCCCCCAGTCACCCGAATCCCCCGACGCCGTCCCCGAAAAGAGAGGGTTCGGAGGGAAGATGCCCGGCATCCTCGAGGACGCCAGGAACGACGGGATCATGGAGGACTTCTGCCGCTTGGGGCAGTCGTTGCCGCCGTGCCGGACTTGGTCCGTACACGCTGCGGCACCTGCGGCGAGCCTGGGCACAATGCCAGGACTTGCCGCAGGCCTCACAATTGACCTGTTCTCATATGAGAACAGGTCAGTTTACAGGGGGGGTTACGGGGGGAGTTATGGGGGGTTTACGGCCTGTTCTCATATGAGAACAGGGGGATTTACGGGTGGATTGGGTGGGGTATGGTCACGTGGTAATCGACCGGGTAGATAGAGTTTATTTGGGTTTTTACCGGGTAGATGGAGTTTTTGCCCTATTTTATATGTGATCGATACATGAGTTTATGCTGTTGTGCACAAATTCTGGGGTCCCATGCTCGATCCACTCACAAAACCTTTGAACATTACCTCCGTAGAAAAGATCCATCTACCCAACACGTGACCCCCAAAACCATCCGAACCCTCCAAAACCCCCCGAGGGCCACCTCGCTGTTGCTACCTCGCTGTCGACATCCCCCCAACCTATATCCCATTTCCTCCATTGTAGACTCCCTTCCTTGCCGCCCCTTACTGCTAAGAGCTCCGCAAGGCAGGCCATTAGGGGGGCCTTGCCAGGGAGTCTACAGTCCTATTTCCTAATTAGAAAATAGTGGAGTTCACAGGGTGTAGGGTTTGTACAGGGGTTTTAGGCTATATTTATCGATTTTTCTACACTAACTATATACAGGCATGTAAAATAAGCTGTTTTACAGCTGCTGACTACCTAGTCAGCAGCTGTAAAACAGTTATTGGCGAGGTGTTGATCCACATGGGCTGGCTCGGCATCTAAGTAGCTGCCTTACCGGCGGAGGCCGTTTTTTTTTGACCCTGCTAGCAGAGTCCAATAGGATGCTGAGTAAATCTTGTATGGGGCATATGTGGGCCGAGTGATAGAGCCTGCACAATTCCAGGACTAGTTGCCCCACACAACCTCTCCACAATGAGCTATTCCAGCACTATTATTGGTATCTTAGATAAGCTCATATATACCAAATGGTATATATGAGCGAATCAAATTACAGTATACTTGGGGATATAATAACAAAATAGATCTGACATTGTAACACAATAGTTTCGTCATAGTCAGAAGCGTGTATGAGCGTATGTTAGGGCTATAATACAGGGTTATAATATCATTACAATATAGAGTTTACAGTGGAAGCAGTTTCGGGAGGTTCTAGGAGAGAATCGGATCCATTTTCTCTATTTACTGTATTCTAATATACACTGTCGGAAGTAATTCCAGACGTAACCGTTTGATCCTCCACTAATGGCCATATACCAAACAACAATAGTACTCTGCTGCTGTTTGCTTTATCCTGACCCTGAAGGGGTTTGGCAAGCGCTCAAAGGGCTGTTAGAGGAAAGATGGGTATCAATATCCGTGGTATCCCCACTGACTTTTCCTTCGGTATGGACAACCGGAGGGTCCAACGGAAGAATCAGTTCTGGTAGAGCAAGCTCTTGTACATGTTCAGAGCTGGCTGGTTGCAGCAGCAACCTCCTCTACCAACGCTGTAATAGGAGTTGCTGTAGCAGCTTCGCCCCTTACAAACCGACGGAGTGCAGCACTCCGATCCTTGTCGGTAGCAGTGCAGTACACTGGGGCAGAAAACGGCCCGTCATCCTCTTCGTTGCGATTGAGTAGAGCATTGTACTTGATGTGGGGTGACACCTTCATGCCAGTCCTAGTTTGTCCAGAACGGTGGGCAATAACGAGTCGCAGGCCTCGTTCAGTGATGGCGGAGTCAAGAGACTCTTGAATCTCTTGACCCGTATATAGATGATCTGGATCCATGCTTAGGAGAACAAGGAAGTCAAGTTCGTCTTGATCATAAAGGGCTTTATCCTCTGGCGACAACTTTACCCAGGCCTTCCTGAAGTCCGAAATGTATTCGTCTGGTGTAATACCCTCCCCCTCGTCGCTGTTGTCAGAGACCGCATTACTGTGGTTGGAATCGTTATCAGTGTCGTATTTCGCAGGAGAATAGGTTGGATCAGCAGATTCAAGTTGATGAGATAGGTCGTCAACTTCATCATCGGTATTCTCAAGCTCTTGTAGGACACGCTTCCGCTTTCGCATGTTCCGACCCGCTGGCAAGGCTTCCTCTTCTGGTGAAACCAAATTAGGATCCTTAGGAATAGAAACCTCGCCCCAAGCGCGAAGCTTCAATGGTAGGATCTTTCGGCCACACAACGCCTTTCGGCCCTCTTTGGAATTGTGTGCAGCCAACACTTCATCCCGACTGCTAATTAATGCGTCTGCAATAGCCTGGAATGACATAGGTGATTGGAGCTTGGTCAATACATCTATAATGCTCTTGTCGATCTGTTTGGTTTCGCGCGAGGCATCATGAGAATTCACAACCGAGAGCCTCACAATTGTAACCTTTTCCTTTTGAGACACCTATATAACGATTAGACCTCTTCTCTGTACATGTTCCAGGTAAGAGGGGGGCACTTACTCTGATAGGTCGATAGTGTACCTGCAACTCTGATGGCAGGTTGATAGCTGTGGTAATCGAGCACACACGATGACATGCTCCATCCAGGTTAGCGCCTTGCGAGGAGACCTGGTACATCATAATCAAGACCGTAAGGTTGGAGTGGGGGTTGTTGAACTCCTGAATAAGCGCAATGCGCTGGGCATCGGTAAGGCCAGCATGCAGAACCTCTGCCCGAATGTATACTGACTTCAGAACTGTCTCGATAAACCATGCTGACACTGGGATGTCCTCGGAACACAACAGTTTGCTCCGTCCTCCGTCTGGTTTCTGTTTGAGACAATGATCTGTCACATCCTTCAAAATCCAGCGCAGCTTCGGACTACCAAAGGTAAGGTGGCGAAGAAGGTCAGTAGCGTCCTTGATTAACCGATCGCCAGCTCGCAGAGTAGCGTGCGCCAGTTGTAAACCTGTAAAGCCCTGTGTACGAAGTATATTGATGGTTGCCACTGTATCATCGAGTCGCTTCTTTCGTACCGTTGTATTCTCCAGGGTGTCGTGAAATCGACTTAGCATAGTCGAAACTGCATTAACTGTCATCTTCCTCAATGGGCCAGTCACACAAGGAAAGCTCTTGATCTCTGACGATGGATCAATACGGCTCTGTTTCTGTTCTGTCCACAGCGCAAGACCTTCTTCGTAATCCTTTACAAAGGACTGATGAAACATCTGGTACTCAGCAGCTTCAGCTGAGTTCATTCGGAGCTGGACAGTGGTAATTTCGTACGGCGGCATCAGATTCTTCAGCGACAAACGTCCTCCGTGGCAGTCCGTAGGGATTGATGTTGCAGTTGACCGACGAAGGAGAAGCAATTGCTCCAAGCATCTGTACAACTTGTTTATAGTTGTCTTGTCCTTACTGTTGATAAGTGTTCGGACACGATAAGGGTCTGTAGCGATGAGGTTCTTCCACGACGTGTGCAGTACATCTGGCAGAAGTAGGAGCTCGAAGTCCTTGTAATTGCCGTTGAGTGAATCTACCCATGTAGATCTCTCCTCTGTCGAAGAGAGGGACTTTGATATCTGAGGCCATAGAATGTTGAGAGGTCCAAGAATATCCTTTTATCAATTAGCCTAGCTCTGTACATGTACAGGAGTGGTCTGACTTACAGAGCTCTGATTCTGAATTGGTGTACCAGTAATAAACCAATGATGCCGCGCGTTCAACCTTGCAACTGCCACATGGATGTTAGTTAGAGGATTTCGCACTTTGTGGCCTTCATCCATAATAACGGTGTGAAAGACACCCTTCCATCTTCCAATCCATTCTGACGGCTTAAACTGGGTAGTATCGCCAGGCTGTCGACGCGGTTTCTGAAGTGTTCGAGCGGCAAGCGTGTCATAAGACGTAAGGATTACTGTCTTGGCAGCCATTCGGTTGTTTTGGTCAAATATAAAACGGAGACCGGCCGGAAACTTCTTCGGACTATGGGGGTGGCTTCGCATTGCCTTGGATGAAATCCACCGTAATGAGGAAGCTCCGTCTGGTGGCGAGTCCCCGTATGCAAGGATCAGGTTGATTCCCTTGAAGTTCTTTGTTATGTCGAGCCTCCATTGCTCTATCACCGGCCCAGCTGGCGCCAATATCAAGTGCGGTCTGTAATTACCTGGCGTCTCTGGTGTAAAGAACTGGATGACCCACTCGAGATACAAACATGAGGTGTAGGTTTTCCCCAAGCCCATATTATCGACAAGTACCCCGCCATATGTGCGAGCTGTTTGAAGTTCGTCGGCTTGAAGTTGCCCTTCCTTTGTTGGAGCGTGTGTATAACCGTAAGCTTTGAGGATCATCCACAAGAACCCGGTAACCTGGTGGCCAAGAGGCCGGATTTGTACTGTTGGGAGTGACCGTAGAACATATTTGGCAAGAGTGTGCTCCTTATCATGCCATGTGTCGAAATGAGCGTCTGCGATTATAAGGCAGGCATCGAGAGGAGGGCCTGTCTGGGACTCATCCCCCGTGAAGAGCTTTTGCATCTTATAAAAGTCTTCCATACTTGTTGCATCCTCGCTTGTTACTGGAAGCTATATCGCAATTAGCGTTAGTGGTGTCTCTGTACATGTACAGAGTTGGATGCTTACGTCTGCATTTAGAGTTGTAGAAGTGGCAGCAGCCATTCCACTCTGAATCTCTTGCTGAACAATTGAAGGCAGGCCAGCCAAGTTTAGGGCCTTCTTTGGCGCAACATTAGCAACACGTAGAGTACCGATAACCTTTCGGATAAATGCCTCAATGCCAGCTGGGGTTGATACGTCGACACCAAGGTGCCATGCTTGCGATTCTGCAGAGTTGCAATCACCAAACAATTTCGTAGGAGTTACCATGCCACGGATCCCGTGATGGTTTGATCCTGAAAGGACCCCTTCCAAGTATGATAGTGCAGGTTTATCGCGCATCATCTTCACTGTGTGTGGACCTGTTGGGACCTCAGGGCCTTTCCCCTTTATGTCATGTTGAGTGGGAGGGAGTGGAGGCGAAGGGCCTACAACGGCTGTAAAATCTTCTCCGGTAGTAGTCTCTCCAGTAGATGCGTTATTGACTGTAGCTATTGTGCTCTCGTTGATGCTACAAACCTGGATAGGGCCCCATTGAACTCATAAGGATACGGCCCATCCTCATCTGCATCAACAACTTTGAGGGAATAGTCGATGCGGAAACAGGTACCAGATTGAAGGATGTCGAGCACATCAGTCCATGGTATAACAACATCAGGATTGTCATTGTCGTAGATGATCCATGAGCCCTCCTCTGGAACATGTACAGGGCCGCAGTCTGTATCAGGAAGAGTAGTTGAGACCAAGGTAAGGGTGCTGAAGTCGCATCTGAGCCGCGGGAGCAGAAGCTCATGGCGTAGGTGATCACGCCACTGGGGTGCGATCTCGAAGTCTCGAATCTCATGCTTGTAGTCAACGCTGTCCTTCAACAATCGGATCTTCTTTCGCTTCAGGTATGAATTCATATGACGCAGAAGATCCTCATTATCGTCTGTTCCCTCCTCATGGACAAACTGGAGGGTAACCTGGAGTGGGATGTGCTTGTCTTGGTTCATAAGACCAATGATGGAAGTCGCTCCAGGAATCTCAACCACAGTATCACTGCCCATCCAAGATGGGAGCCTGTCTTGAAGTACACTTCCAGATTCGAAATAGGTGCCCTTTGTAAGTTCGCCTTTGATCGTAGCAAACTTCGACGTTGTAGTATAATAAAGTAGGTAGCGAATACACGTATAAGCTCTTGAATACCGCTCCATGGCATGCTCGCTATGTAAAACAAGCGGGCCAAGTGTAGGGGCAAGCACTGCCTTCATGTCGAACGCTGGGACAAAGAACCCCTTCACACCTGACTGATGAACGCGTAGATTGGTAAACTGCGCCTTTAGCTCAGGGTCGTCATGGGTCAATAGGTCCATATCTTCAAGGGCATTGGCAACGTGGTGTATAATCCCAGCAAATAGCAGTGTAAGTGCTCGGGTTGTGTTCTCCGTATCTGCGTTGTCCTCTTCGGTTCGAGCATCGAAAGCTGAAATAAGAGTGTCGATATTGGCCTCAAATTCATATGCATCAGCATCGTCGATTGAAGCCTCCAATATGGAAGTTGCATTGGTCTGTAGCTTGTTCTTCAGAGTGGTTTCGAATACCATTGCTCCCTTCATTACAGGCCATGACCATTTCAGGTGGCGTAAGTGGATGGTGTCGGTATAGCCAAGGTATCCAGCAACTGACGATTCGGCCAGCCTTGACATGTCGTTGAGTGGGTTCCCCGGTGCCCACTTTGTCACCTGATACTGCAAGGCTGCAGCGCGCTTCCTTGAAGTCTATTGCTGTATTAGTCCCGTGTACATGTTCAGAGAGGGGCACCTTACCTCATTCTTTGCAGAGCTGCTTCCGGATGGGTTTGGATCCTTTTGAGCCTTTGGTTCGGATTTCTGAGGAATGCCATGCGTCTTTGCGCGTTTGGAAGGGGGTGTGGTCGACATAGTAATTGTTCTAGAGGTATTAGAACCATGCCTCTGTACATGTTCGGGATATTCTAGGGTTCTCACCTTCAATTCACCCGGGTGAATTTCAAAACAGCGCCAGTGAGGTTGTTGGTGTGGAAATGAGGTAAAACAAGTTGGTCGCACAGTGTGTTGGTGTTGGAGTGAGTGAATTTGAGTATTGGCAATGATGCTCTTCGATATTTGGCCAGGTTTGGCCAGTTGGCCTCACACCAGCTTGTAGATAGCTTCGTTTGGTCAGTAAGATGAATGTAAAAGGAAATAAACAAAGTAATAGATAGTTGCACTTACTCGAAGCTATTCCAAGGGCCAAAGAACAGCCAGACAGCACATGTTGTTGTTGTTGTTGTTGTTGTTGTTGGTGGTGGTGGTTGAAGGAAGAAGTTGAGAGTTGATATCCGGAGGTTGATTTGGCCAATAGACCCCACCAAAGTGATGGAACATGTATAGAGGGCGCTTGACAATCCGCTTACTACTGGAAGCGTACGTCCCAAGTACAACGAATATACTGATTTGGATAGAGTTCGCTATTTGGAGAGGGTACCATATATATCTCATCTGCCTTAAGTTGCGGCAGGGTGACAATTTGACGGGCTGAGGTTTGGGTAAATATAGGAAGGTTAAGCATTGTATCTAAGTTACTATTCTGAACCAACTTATTTATAAGAATGAAGACGTGGGGCAACTGATCAGGACTAGGGGCATAAGTAAACAAGCCAATTATCCTGCCAAACGTGCTGTCAATAGTTAGCACTATATCATTCTGCTGTAGTGTTCGCCGTCGGGAACTATCTATAATAGAATATGTCAATTTCTCATACCAGCGGAAACGGGTATTACCAAACAATACCGAGTGGTAGCCATATTTAGTAAGGGTTCCTTCGAACATATTTAAAAAGGGTATGGTAAACTGTCGAGCTTTGATAGGCAGTTCCTGTAGGACGCATGCTTTGCTTGATAACTCACCCTGTACTCGGGCATCAATATGCAAGTTGTTAGAATGTATATTCTGGTGAACCCTGACTGTGATGTTAATACTCGCCTGTCAGCAACAGTTAGTAGGGTTTCGAATACAGCTGGGCAGCTGTCCCGAATCCTCATAATCTGAGCAGAGATCTCTATACATGTGTGGAGGAAGGCACCACACAGAGTATACCGTAGCGTTGAGAATATACACTCCTGGATAAGTAAGTCACGCTCGGGTCGTCTATGATTTGTCCGAGTAACTGCCTCCTTGAAAAACTTGTGCTTATCCTCTCCCCAGAACACATTTGTATTCCAGACAACCCCGTACTCCTCCATCATTTGGTTAAAATGTAATGCAATATGGTAATTCGGAAGTCTGCCTGCATAACCAGGAATACAAGAACTATCTTGAGTATTGTTGCCTTGGTCGTCCGTACTTGTCTCAGTATCGGAACCACTTTGGACGTAACTATTCGAGTATAGAGGGATAGACAGCGCAGGGCTTCTCCTACTACGAGAAGGTTGTCTAGTTTCTACACTCTCTGACGACTTCGCTGCAGCTTTCATAAGACATAAAAAACTAGCTCTCCCCTCCAATATGACATTGTGGAATTCTAGCCGCTCCTTACTCGTGAGGCTAGTTGAGGACACGAAGGAATTACTCCGTGCAATATGACCAAAGGCACGGACAATGAAATCTACATCAGTTCTGGTATGTATAGGCCGGTGTGTCACTGGACATTCGCGGGCAAGGGCTAGCTGGAACGTATGCCGTATATGGATAGTCTTTAGCCAACCGCGAAGTATTAATGGCACGATAATTGACGCCTTCCCACACTCGCTCATTGACCAGGACCGTATGTGCTTCTCTGGCGATTGGATTCGACTCC
Organism: Pseudogymnoascus destructans; assembly: GCF_001641265.1. Lineage (NCBI taxonomy): Eukaryota > Fungi > Ascomycota > Leotiomycetes > Thelebolales > Thelebolaceae > Pseudogymnoascus > Pseudogymnoascus destructans. The sequence continues at coordinate 3,049 of NW_020167578.1, read as the reverse complement.
AGCCAGGCGGGAACGTATATGTCTGGAACTGTTTAGTAAACTCAACCTGGGCAACTGGAGTTAGCAATGGCCCATATAATATTGGATATAGTCTCCGAACGATACCAAGGAACTCACTGTGTGCTGGATCGGGGGGCGGCTTATAATAATGTCAAGTGCTGGTATTACAGACTGTAAGGCAGATGGCTGGTCAGCTAACCCATGTCGGCGACCAAATTGTAACCGAGTTGACTTTGAGGTAAGTTTATCCATCTGCATGCGTAGGTCCTGTACTTGGTAGTGGAACCGACCATGGCGTGCAATATCTCTTCTGAGATCAGCCCTTGTATCAAGGCTTGCATCACAGAACCGACAGCAGAGGTTAGCCCTTGGGGAAAGAAAACCAGCTGACTGTTGTTGCCCTTTCATATCACCTAGAATAGTAATGAACGGGGCCCATACTACTGTCTTTACTCCTCTAATAACCATTGGGCTTCCACGCTCAAGGGCCCCTATACATGTTCGGAGGACCGATACTGTAGCATCAAGCTGAGAACCATGGGGCCCAAGGGTTAGAGTATGACTATTCATGCTCCTTTGTCGCTGCTCAATACCAAGCCCAGCTGGCATCATATATACTCCAGTAACTGAGCGGTACATGTTGCGGTATAGTCCAAAATCGTCAATAAACATAATGAGGGGCAGTGACAGTACTCCTGCCATAACTGTAGCCATAAGGTACTCTCGGCCGTATTGCTTAATCTCTAGCCCCCCACGTATTGGTGTACTCTTCTGGATATCAACGATGCCATGGGCCTTGGTAAAGATCTTAGTAACTGCCCAGGGTGTCCGTATAGTACCATCACCCCACTGGATGCTAATATCGGGTCGACGGTGTAATACCTGGTTTGGCTGGACCCAGACTAAACCCTCGTTGTCAATAATGCGCTCACTTGTTGACAGCTTTCTAATTTCCTCCTGTAGTCCACGGGACTGGTATAGTATGTCGTTCCGATGCAATAAAGGCCTGATATGAAGGAGTACTGTATTGATAGTAGTAGACAGTTCCCGTCTATCACGCCCAACAAACACTACCTGCCCTGTATGCTTGGAGGTGGAGCTACAACAGGTCTGACTTTTGCACTTATACTGGACAAAGTCTGAGGGAAATATTGGCTCTCCACCTTTATATAGGGCAAAGTCGCTGCCACAGGTCCGAATTGAAGAGCCCCATGCACGGGAATGGTAAAACTCGGATGGATTGTCTACAATCTCGGCCATTCCTTGGTGTATTGGCTGACCGAGTGTTGATGATAGTATAGTGGCAGCGATAACCCGCGGGTCAAAGAAGTATATATAGCTTTGGGACGTTGCTGCATTGCCTGATGGCTGTTTATCCATCCGGACATCAACAACTGATCTTTGGAGCGGTAGTAAAGGAAGGCGACGACGGCACCACTTTTGGAGTGTTGCAAGGTTTTCTGGGAGCTGTCGAAACTCCTCATTTGGAAGAAGTCGTAAAACTTGGAGTAAAGCCTTATAAGTCTGCCGGGTAACCCGGTGTGTATCGCACCAGAGTCCGAATGCCATTGTAAAGTCAGATACTGGCGCTGAGCGAGGGTTCAGTGCAGATAGATCAATGACCTCATTGCTTGTAAAATGAATCTTGGGAGTGTTTTCACTCTCTACAGAGTTACTATCCGAGCTGTTGTCCCCCATAGCCATGCTATTATAATCGTCACAATAAAGAGCGTCCTTTGAACATGTATAGGAAGAGCCTGGCTCCATAATTGGCATATTAGATCCTGTGTTGGCCGGTTGATCGTTGGAGATAAAGGCAGGACTACTATTGCTGTCACTATCATACATTGTGTAGTAGTCTTCTGGCTGGTTTAATGTTAGCGAGGGAGGTATTATACAGGTTTGGATGCTACTTGTTTCATTATTAGGAATAGGAAGCTGCAGGTGTCGTCTCCGTACAGCCTCTGCCTGGCCTATTTGTGTAGTCCGATGTGCAACATGTCTTCGAAGGTTTGCACTATAAGTTGGCCACTTGCGCCTTCGCCGACGATTTGGATTGCCAAAATCCTCAGCTGTATATGTTGTATCTGGGCTTAAGTCCATTATGATTCACTATATGTTGCTTGAAGACCTCCTGTTGAATACGGGGGTTATATTATAGTAAGAGCCGCATACAGAGTTGGATAATACTACTGTGTTAGTCATCTTGGGTCACGTGCTCACATATATTTGCTCCACACACGCGTAATAGAGTGTTTGGAAATATACACGTACAACCACAATACTGTGTTCTCAAACTACTATATATTATGGTATAATTACAGAGTGTATAAGAATATACAATCAGTGTTTGTGCCCCCTCTGAACATGTACAGAAGATAGGCTAATTCTTGGGTTGTAGGTTCCTTACTATGCCAAAGACATCACGTCGACCAAGACGCATTGCTAAGGGTGCAGTGCAAGCCCCCAGCCAAGAGGATTACAACTACGGAAACTCCCAGCTACAGAATGCTCGGAATTCTGGGTCTCAATACCCATATGGATTAGGCCACCTCCTTCCACGCGACTCAAATAGTCCAGGGTTGTCCCAAAGCCAGCATTCTCCAGACTCGGTGTTCAAGGAGCCCCGTTGACATCAATGAATTCACCTACCTTGCAGTTACTACAACACGATACACCCAATACAACTAGCCCCTCAATGTCTCAAACTGAGCGTGTCCAGGGGGGGTTAATGAATGCGGCCCTCCTCTCAACTCCCTACCCAGCCAGATACTACGCTATCCTTTGAGAATGGTCATTTGGACCTGACTCAACAGCTTCGGTCGAACAACAACTGTCGAAACACTGTTGCATCTACGCTTCAACAGAGTAGTAGAAGTAGTAATTCTACTGGATCTACCAACTCATTACTAGCCTGTCGACCTACTGCAAAGCATACTAAGCAATACACCCACAGTTCCCATAATAGCACTATGGGACCGTTTCAACGGTCAGCTAGCCAGACGAAGCTCTTTGACAACAATGCGTGGAAACAAATCAGGAAGAAGTT
>NW_020167577.1:0-22639 GCF_001641265.1 Pseudogymnoascus destructans | reverse complement strand
TAACCAGCTGATGATATTAGTACGCGACGTTGGAGAGCAGTCTAGCGATGATGTTAGTGAGGAAGAGCAAGCCAGCAACCAGGAAGGCGATGCTGAGGACCAGATCATACGCGACATCGAGCAGTGGAAGGAGGCAGCACAGGAGCGCAGGTTGACACTGCTAGCCAAGCCGCGGCTGATGAGCTAGACCCATGGCTACGATACACTGGGTGGAACGAGGTTCTTCAGGAGTCACAGGTTGATATTTATCCAGACGTACAAATACGCGCGTGAGCCAGAGGAGAAGGAGACCAAATTACAACGACTGTTACGTGCATGGGATCGGATTCTTGAACGCTGTCTTGATACGCTAGCAAATATGGACCACAAGGATGTACTAAAGTGGTGGGCATCACCAAAGAATGAGGTTGCGAGCCAGCATCCATTCGAGCTTCACCAGAGCGTTCAGTCGGTTCATAAGTGTAGTGCAGTATGGCAGAGGTTCATCTGTTACATGATGAGGACGGCGACAGTTGACTGGGAGGATGATACAGGTATGTGGATGGTTACTATGGTGGTTACTATGGAAGAGGCAAACCCATCTGCGCAAAGCGCACGGCGTCAACGAGTGTGGAGGGTTGGGTGATAGGATATATCAAACCCAGACTCGTGTGGGTGTTTACTATAGTAGTTACTATAGAAGACCCCAACCCATCCGCGCGAAGCGCACCAGCGTCCCGCAACGTGTGTGGAGGGTTGGGTGGTAGGATATATCAAACCCAGACCCGTGTGGGTGTTTACTATAGTAGTTACTATAGTATATGACCCAAACCCGTCCGCGCGAAGCGCACCAGCGTCCCGCAACGTGTGTGGAGGGTTGGGTGGTAGGATATACCAAACCCAGACCCGTGTGGGTGTTTACTATAGTAGTTACTATAGAAGACCCAAACCCGTCCACGCGAAGCGCACCAGCGTCTTGCAACGTGTGTGGAGGGTTGGGTGGTAGGATATATCAAACCCAGACCCATGTGCGCGAAGCGCACAGCATCACGAAACGTGTGTGGAGGGGGTGGGATATATCAAACCCAAACCCATCTGCGCGAAGCGCACGGCGTCACACAACGTGTGTGGAGGGTTGTGTGGTAGGATAAATCAAACCCAGACCCATCTGCGTGAAGCGCACAGCTTTACACAGTGAGTAGATGGTTACTATAGTAGTTACTATAGTATATAACCCAAAACCATCTGCGCGAAGTGCACATTGGCAACGTGTGTGAAGGGTTACTATAATGATTGCTATAATATTTACTATACTGACTTCATTAGAAACTGGCGTGGAATTCACCCATGCTCAGTGGCAGTCAATCCAACAGATCCATACGCACTTGCAAACTGAACCCAATAATGAAGACGATCAGGATCCATTACTCACAGCCGAATTGATGCGACTGTGCATGCTAGTCGTGATGCAGGACACTAGCAAGATTGGGCTGTACGAGTCACCATTGATGCATTACTTAGCTGTTCGTGGGATCGATCCACTTACCAAATCGCTATATCCACCACTTGCATACACACCAATACTTGGACGTGTGTTATGGATCACACGGCTGCTTATGCTTGAGATCGCAGTACCATTAGAGCCATGGCCAGAATTAAGACTCCAGAGCAAAGAGGATATTGAATCAATTCCCGAGCGAATCCACAAGCTACGGAGGACCCATCTCTGTGAAGGCTCATTCTCACCAACGTCAAGCATCTTGAGTCAATTAGCTATGGGGAAGAAGTATAACCAGCTGCATGAGTCGCCAGCGAACATCCACTGGTCACGCGATGAACAGACGATTTATTATCTTGGAATGGGAGTTGAGCTTGAAAAGGTTAGGGAAATGTGCCATGACTTGATAGGATTACTACAAATTACTATACAATCTGGCGTTTGATTCAGAGCTGCCCATGGTAGATTTGAGCCAGATCGTTGACAGCATGGCTTGGAACACGAAATTTCGACAGTCTGAGTACAGCTTCATCAACCATGTTAAGAATCGAGAGCGTACGGATGTAGGTTATCAGTATCTGCTTAAACGTGCAAGGAAGGGAAGCAAGGAGTGGCAGTTGCTTCAAAGAGCAGGCGATGGATCATACAAATGGAACGACTCACAGAAGCAGGCGTACTTGAATCAAGAGCGTCAGTTCTTACGAAAGTTGATGGTTACTTTGCATGTCACAGGTGGCCAGCCAGCTCGAGGACCAGAGATTGGATCGATCAAGGTTAGTAACAGTGTGTATTCAGCGCGGAACATATACGTCATTAATGGGCAGATGTGCTTCTTAACCATGTACGATAAGGCAAGAAAGAGGAGGGGAAACACAGATTACATTGTTCGGTTCTTGCCCAATGAGGTCAGTCAAGTGTTAGCACAGTACTTGATATATATCCGACCATTTGGCAGGGCATTAGACCAACGAGAGTCAGAGTACTTGTTTGGTGATAATCGAGGGCCATGGGCAGGAGAAGAGCTCACGCAAGCTTTAAGCAAGGCAACAAGTAAGGGGCTAGGTGTACGGTTGACAGTGCAGAGCTGGCGACACGTAGCCATTGGAATTGCTGTACGGCATTTTACTACGAGCAAGCAAGACGTGGGAGAAGGACGATGAAGAGGATGAAGGAGAGTTTGCAGAGGGTGATGATGAAGAAGAGTTGGAGCAGAACACATTCCGACATATCATGGTTAGGTTGAGTTTATAGTAATGATATAGTAAGCGCTATTTATGGTAGTACCATAGTATGGTACTATTGTTTATAGTAATTATTATAGTAATCATTATGGTAATTAGTACTAACATTAAACAGACAATCAGGGCATGGGCAGAGAGTAGCCCAAGCTCATTATGCAGTTGACGGAGCATTCTTGCATCGACTAGGCCCAGAGTTAATCACAGCATATGAGCAAGCTTCAGTAGCATGGCACGAGTTGTTAGGGTTGGCACAGGCTGAGGGGAAAGGAAAGCATGGGCGACAAGCCAGCCAGCAATTAACACCAGTTTGGCATCAAACGAGAGAGGAGAGAGAGCAAGCATGGGGTGAAGGCAAAGGCATTAGATGGGTTGCGACGGATCTATGGCCCACAAGCGCAGCCACGATCTGAAGGACAAGCTGCAGCACTACAACTTGTTCACCAGCCCCCAGTCACATCGATTATCGTGTTGCCCACAAGCAGTGGCAAGTCAGTGCTGTTCTTTCAGTGGCTGCCATGGCTGTTGACCAGACAGTGATTGTGGTCGTTCCATTCACAGCACTAGTTGAAGATATCGTGGCTCGAGGACAGGCTGCTGGGCTGCACTGTAAAGAGTGGAGCTATAGTAATCATTATAGTAGTCAAGAGTTGGTGCAGCTGCTGGTTGTCAGTGCTGACCAGGCCGTCAGTGGGCAGTTTCTCCACAAGGCTAAGGGGTACGAGTTGAATGGGCAGCTAGCTCACATGTTCTTTGATGAATGCCATGTTGCATTTACAGATACATCATATCGAGAGCGGCTTCGAGAGCTGTGGAAACTACGGTACTTAAAGTGTCCATTTACAGCATTAACAGCCACATTGATGGTTGAGCTAGACGATGTATTACGAGACAGGCTATTAATTGAGGATGCAGTACTACTACGATGGAGCACTGCACGGCCGACCATTCGATATCAGGTGCAGGATAGTAAGGAAGAAGCAGCATCTGCGGTCGGACTTCGATTACTAGAAAGACTACTATACTTGCCAGATGGGAAACGTGGAGTGGTTTATGTACGGAGCTATGCAACTGGCGACTTAATCAGCAGTGCTTTAGAGTGCTCATTTACAAGGCACGCGCAGATGATAAGGGCGAAACACTACAGAAGTGGGCTCAAGGAAGTGGAGGATGGATTGTGGCGACAGGAGCATTAGGGACAGGAATTAATATTCCAGGGATCATATATGTGGTGCATATTGATAGGCCATATGGATTGACGAGCTTTGCTCAACAGTCAGGAAGGGGAGGAAGAGAGGGAGAGGTTAGTGAGTCGATAATCGTCACACTAGTACAGAGTGTAGGGGTAAAGAGTCAAGGGTTGATGAGCGAGTATTCAGTGGAGCAGGTGGATGAGGATGCAATGACGGAATATATCCAGAGCAGGGAGTGCAGGCGAGTAGTATTAGGGCACTACTTTGATGGGGTAGTAGAGGGAGTGAGCTGTGTAGGGTCGGACAGCGTGCTATGCGATTTGTGTTTGAGCCAAGTGGCAGTAAGGAAGAGAGGTGAGGAGGAGGCGATTACTATAAAGGTTACTATAAATGATGGTAGTAGGAATGATGGCAGGGAAAGCACGGGTGGCAGGATTCAGAGTAAGATGAAAGAGGTAGAAGAAGAGGAAGAGCAGATGAGAGGGGTGATGAATAGGTTAAAGGGGGGATGCATATATTGCGAGCTAGTATATGGCAAAGGGAGGCAGCACGAGTACGTTGATTGTATGGAAGCAGAAATGGAGGGATGTGGGATTGCAGGGTATGAGGAATGGCGTGGGGGGGTTGATTTAAGAGGACTAGGGCAGTGCGAAGAGTGTGGATTGTCAGTAAGGTATGTCGACGGTGGGAAGGGGGGGTTGTGAGGATGGCAGAAGAGAGGTGTGAGTATGAGGGGGTGATGCTAGTAGGGATATTCATATTATTCCAACAGGGGTATTTACAAGGAGTGGCAGAAGTAGGGGGGTTCCAAGGGAGGTATCCCGAGGAGATATGGGGATGGATGAAGGAGAGGGAAGAAAGGATGAATAGGGTTGAGAGCAATTGGATGTTAGTATGGCGAGAAGCATGTAGGATGTTAGAGATGATGAGGGATGAGCGTAAGGGTTTATAGTAATTAGTATAGTAAACTACCATCTATGCTAACCCTAGCTCGAATGCCAGACTAGCCTTTGGAATATTTCGAGGCAACACTCTCGCTCTGATACTCAGTTTGAGGGAGGGGAGCTGTGCCTGCCAGCCCTTGGCTATAGGATTCCCTTCCAGCCAGGGGATGTTGTCCTGTTCCGCTCTGCAGTCCTCGAGCACTGGATCGCGCCCTTCGAGGGCACGCGGTACTCGTGCCTCTTCTTCACGAAGCAGAGCAACCGGCAGCCAGGTGAGGAGGAGTAGAGGGCTTGTCTCCTGGTCCATTTCCGGACTCACGTTCTTGCAGGGACGGTAGGTTGACGGTCTCGCAATCGAGTGGAACGTTCGCTGACGTTTCCTGTGCAGCTTTGCAAGGGGAACAAATTGACGTACTCCGATTGTTGATCGGACTTTCGATGGTGGAGATATTCCGGTTTTGGTCGGGCGATGCATGGGAGGGGTGATTGGGGGAGCATGTTATAGGATGGATTGTAATATCCTGACGCGGCATGCAGATGGTGCGTTCGATAGCGTTAATAAAAGTGATTTGCAAGACGAATCAAATGGCGTACTCCGATTTGTGATACGAGTTGAGACGGGTGAGATATTGCAGATTTCGCTGGGGGACAGTAGGGGTGGTGGAGCACCTACTCTGAGGGATTATAACCTTTGCAGCTACGGCGGAAACTTCACGTTCGATATCGTCATTGGAAGAGATTTGCAAGAGAAATCGAATGGCCTCTTACGATTTTTGATACGACTTGAAACGAGTGAGTTATTTCGGATTTGTTGGGCCGGGCCCAGGAAATGGGGCCCCATGGTAACATGTGAGAAGGATTCCAACTTTTGCAGCGACGTCTGAAACTTAACGTTCGGTATCGTCAATGGAAGATATTTACAAGGGGAATCGAATGGCGTATCCCAAGTTTTGATCCGAGTTCAACTGGTGAAGATATTCCGGATTTAGACGGGTGGCAGTGGGTAGGAAGGCCAAGGGGGATGGTTACATATGAGACGTGGTATAACTTGTGCAGCAGTGCGCTGAACTTAACGTTCGATAGCGTTATTGAAAGAGGATTGCAAGGGGAACAAAATGGCGTACTCCTTTTTTTGATACGAGAAAAAATGGGTTAGTTATTTCGGATTTCGTCAGGTGCTTGGTGGCTGAGGGACTGGCTGAGTATAGTTTATGAAGGCTAATAACGCCTCCAGCGATGGATCAAATCTATCGTTCGATAGGGGAAATTGGACAACGTTGCAAGACGAACAAAATGGCATACTCTGATTGTTGATATGAGTTGAAACGAACAAGTTATGGCGGATCTTGTCAGGCGGTAAGTGGCAGGGGGGGGCTGAGCATAGTTTTCAGAGGCTAATAACTTTTACAACAACAGACGAAACCAAACGTTCAGTATCGTTATTAAGGGAGATTTGCAAGCGGAATCGAATGGCGTCCTCCGATTTTTGATACGAGTTGAAATGATCGTGTTATATTGGATTTCGATGGGTGGCAAGAAGAAGAGGGCATAGAACGGGAAGTGGTATAAATGCAGAGCGGAGAGGCAAGATCAAACGTTCGATATCGTAATTGAAAGAAATTTACAAGGGGAACAAAATGGCGTCTTCCGATTTACGATGCGGTTTGAAACGATGGAGATATCCCAGATTCCGCCGGGTGGCAAGGGTGCAGTATGGGCATGGCACGTGAGTGGCGATAGCTTCTGCAGCGATGGGTAGAATATAAAGTTCGATATCGTCATTGAAGGAGAATTACGAGGGGAATCAAATGACGTCTTCCGATTTTTGATACGGCTTGAAATGGCCGAGGTATTCCAGATTCCGATGGGTGGCAAAGGGTGGTGGGGGGCTAGGTATGAGAAGAGTCACATGTTCTGCAGGAGCGGGCGGAATTTATCGTTCGACACCACCATTGACAGAGGTTTACAAGCGGAACAGAATGGCTACCTCCGATTTCTGATACGAGTTTAAGTGAGAGAGTTATTTCGGATTTGTCGAGTGGTAGGGGCAGGTGGAGCCTAGGCTGCGCACTACTCGCCCAATACTCGGCTCACTCACTCAGTGGGTTACTCAGCTGGGTGAGTAGCTGAACCTTTCACTCGACTCGGTGAGTGAGGCCAATACTCAGTTACTCTGTAAAACAGTGTGCGGCACAGATACCTGATTACCTGTGGTGTTCAGGTAATTACCTGGGTAATTACCTACCTGGGCTCATTCTCAAAATACCTGAGTATCCCGGTATTTTCAGATACTTACCCAGATACATGCCAAGTATTGCCAAGTGTAGCCAAGCCGCACAAATGCTAACGTTGAAATACTCGTCTTCATGCTTGATATGGTGATAATTGCCGTGAAAATGAGTGACTCTCCGTTGTCAGACGTGCCGACGGACCTTGATGGCTATAATCCTCACGATGAGCCAGCCCTACCAGGGCTTTTTACCCTTTTTCAGCAATCAAATCCAATTCCTGTCCGTCTACACCCGCCTAGCCAAATGCTACCGCCAACGCAGTCGCTGCTGTTCACGAAGGAACTATATTCAAGAATACTACTTGAGAGCAACCCGCCAACTATCAAAGTATGCTGTATGCAGCCTAATTGCGGATACTCGCCCGCAGCTCAAACCCATGCTCAAGCTGCTGCTTCAACTGGCAATCTTTGGAAACACTATAGTCTTAAGCATAAAGGAATCTATGATGCTCTTAAACACAAGAATACAGCGCCTTCAAGTCAATCTAGCAGCACATCATCATTTTTTGAGCCTCGGAGACCAGCGACCCATGAATCAAGACCAACAAACAATCCAGCCAAATATAGAGAGTTAGTGCTATCGTTTATAGTATCTAATAACCTGTCTTTACGCATTATCGAAAGCTATTCATATCGTCAATTAGTACGGTTCTTAAGTCCATCTGTGTTATCACTTTCGTCAAGAACATTGCACCGAGAACTACAACGCCAATTCTCATATCACCGAGGCATACTACAGCTTGAACTCCATTCTCATATTATACATGGAGGCCGGATATCCATAACGACAGATGCATGGTCTGCACGGAACTATACAGAGTATGCTGCTGTTACCGCTCATTGGATTAATGATAAATGGCAGCAGAAATCAAAATTGCTTGATGTGATACATCTTCAAGAGCCTATTCATAGCGGTGAATACTTAGCTCAGCAATTAGCAGCTGTAACAGATAGTATAGCTATTACAGGCGCTATCTTTACATGCACCCGAGACAACGCATCATCAAATACTGTGATGCTCTCAGAATATGAGAAATTGGCTAGCAACGCCCAAACATCAACTCAACAACCTTGGACATTTACTGTCAAAGAAGGCGATGTCCGGTGTATTGCACATATCATAAATCTCGCAGTTCAAGCCGCTCTTACGAGTTTAAAAGCAGAACCAGATGTAGAGACAGAGACATACCGGTGTGAGCAAGGTGCAGCTCGGATTCCATTTAGTAGAGATAGTCATGTGGAAGTCATGAATGCTCTTGCAAAGCTACGAAGACATATCTATGTCTTTCGTAATCGACGAGCATGGAAGGATGCTTTACAACGACAAGTCAAAGCTATAGGTTTAAAACCACAGCAACTATCACTTGATATGCCAGTACGATGGAATTCAACACATCGTATGCTTGATACAGCATTAAAACTCCAAATACCAATCACAGCAGTATGCATAACACAACAGCTTGATATTAGTATGAAAGATATTGCATTAACTACAGGAGATTGGGCTGTTATTAAAGATCTTGAACGACTGTTCTTAATATTTCTCAAACCATCAAGACGGCTACAAAGTGATACATATCCGTCACTTAACTTTGCTATTCCACTTTATCTTAAAATGATAAATAAAGTTAAGAAGATGCAACAAGAAGTTGGCGAGCACTCAGCAATTGGTATTGCATGCACAGTAGCTTATCAAAAGCTTCACGCGTATTATACTCTTGCAACAAATCAGCAATGTAAGCACTCAGCTGTAGCTACAATTTGCGATCCACGGATGAACCATACAGTGTTTAAAAAGATATATCCAGATAGTACAGATCATGTACGAATCACACGGGCAAGAGCACAGTTTGAAGATGTTTGTAGAACATATAAGACACGGCAATATCATCTTGATACAGAGCGTATTGAACGTGAAACAGCTCTTGCAGATGCATTAGGAAATGCAAATACTAGAGTGCAAGAACCAGATTCTGATGAAGATTTATTTGCATCAGAGGGTATATCATTTGAAGAACCAGAATGGAAACGATGGATGCTTGAACCACGGCCTGGTGAGCATACTGATATTCTCAAATATTGGTCTGCAAAGCAATATCAATATCCAATAATTGCTCAAGTTGCTCGAGACCATCTTGCAATTCCTGCGACATCAGCACCATCAGAACGGGTATTTAGCAATGGTAGCGATATCATTACTAAGAAAAGGAATAGATTGTCGCCATCGACAATTAGATATCTGCTTTGCTTACGGAATTGGGGTTATTTACCAGATGCCGACAGCGACGGTGATGATGCAGATGATGAGGCAGAAGAATAGGAATAGGGGCTGTCTATTTTATTATTATATTTGTCACGAGTTTCACTTTTCTAGTTACATATTCTAGTTACATATCATTATCTATTTCAAATATCAAAAGCGTCATTTTTGTATACGGAATTGAGGCTCAACTACCTGCTAAAGTATCTGTAAATACCTACCTTACCTGAGCAAAGTCGCTCAGATACTTACCTTACCTGGCGAGGACCCAGATACTACCTGGGTAGTATCTGCCGAACACTGCTGTAAAAACCCAGTGAGTACTCGGCTGTCACGTGTAAGATATATGCATTACGTGAACAGTCCCTCATACGATTAATACTGTTTTATGGTTACAGTTGTAAGTTAACTTAAAGTATTACATTTATCAGCATCACTCTACCATCTCTAATAAGCTGTGAGAACGAATCACGTATATTCCTCTATCTAAGTACCACGATTATCAGAAGATTATCAGAACACTATATTATATATGCTCAAGAACATCTTTCCACCTTGCTTGATGAGGCCGGCCAGACCTACTAATACCTAAAGTATTTATAGGGTCTTGACGAGTAGCTTGAAAGATATCAAGTAGATCTCTTCCAGTCTTCCGAGGGTGTTGGATAGGCGTTGGTGGCGAGGACGGCATATCCTTATCTTCATCGTCATGAATAGTTGGAAGTATAGGCTCCTCATTATTACCATCTTCTCTTATATCTTCATTATCTGGGATATCGTCATCTGGGATGTCGTATAAGGTCTCGTTAAGACGGTCAGCCCTATCTCTTTCTTCACCTTGTTGGTAGCGCATTTGTCGTTCTTCATGTGCAGCTTGTGATAAGTCTTGCTGTTGCTGTGGCCGCTGAGGATTAAACGGAGGATATTGTACCTTTGAATATGTCTCTCGGATATGTGTATTTGATCGTGGTTCTTCTTCATCGCTGATATATTGTAACTCGATAGAATTGCACATCCGTTGTCGTTGTGCCTCATACTCTTCTTCGACTTGCTCCTCAGTCATATCAACGACGTCCATCATATCTGCAAGCTTGTCACGATGACCTTGACGATTCTTGTATTGTCGAGAGTAATATATAAGCATAATACTCTTAATCGTCTCAGGATTAAGTTGACCACGTCGGTGGCCACATACGTCCCTTGCGGCACTAAAGACTCGCTCAACTCCAGACTCAGCAGCAGGAATACAAAGTATATCACGAGCCATTGCTGATAGACCAGGAAATTGCTCTTCCTTTTGTTGCCAAAATAGCAATATCTTTGTGTAGATATGTGCTATACAAGTTAGAATAAGATTATCAGAAGATTACCAGAAACTTACGAGCATCAAGATAGAGATCAGCCTCATTCACATATTCCTCTCGCTGGCCCCGAGTCCCATTTAATGTCTGACTTTGCTGCAATACTAAGGCTAATGGATCCATATCTGCATCTCGTAATCCTGATTGACTCGCAACTCGCACTGTAGAGTACTGCTCTTTATAAAGAGTCCTAAACTGTTGTTCAAACTCTGTCTCCCAATTTCGTATTGAAAAGTCAAGCTTGCAAACCTTTTTGTTAAAGTGTGAGAGCTTCACACTAGGATTTAAGATACTAGCAAATGCGAAGATAGATCCAGTATTTGTGTATAGCTTGTTATAATACTTCCTAATCTTTTTCTCTGCAGCATCGATTGCTAAAGTCATCTTTGCTGCCCATGGATATGTCTTATGCCGTAGCCGGTGCCGAGTTCCTTCAAGCGTTGATAAGAGTTTTTGATATACTCCAAGTGTATAGCAGACAGTAGGTCCGGCTGACGATCCAATGTTTGTTGTAAAGAAGTTGAATGGCCTTGTAAGATCAATGATGTATTCGATGTGCTTCCATTCTAGCTCGCTAAGTCTGAACATGTGAGCACCATGATCGCCTCGAGTATATTGATTGATTGTTGACTTGAGTTGCTGTGCTCGCAGAAGCATATGGCATGTCGAATCCCATCGAGTTGATACATCTTGAATAAGTCGAAGAAGCCTCTGAGATGATTGACCCCGGTTCATGTTTGCCTTTTGCAAAGTCATAAACCTGTTCCTTCGAGTTTGACTTGAATTAACAAAGATAGTGAGCTTCCGGAGCTATGAGATATTAGAAAAGACTACCAGAAGTTTACCAGAACTAACAAGAGAATATATACCTTTCCAAGTGTAAATCCAATACCCTTGTCCTTCTGCAACTTTGCAAGGCCCTCCATCTGATTCTCTTCTTCCCAGTTTATTAAGATCTCTTGATTTGTTGGCGTAATCCGGATTCGACCAAGGAGAGCACTAAGGGCAAGTTGAATAACGTGAGCTAGGCAGGGTATGTGTTGTACTTTTCCTCCAATGAAATGCTCGTTGTCTGCAATACTATCAAGCATTATTTCCACATCTCTCATCATTGAAGTGTTGTTTGACGCATTATCAGTCGTAATGGATATAATTCGTCCTTCTAAATGCTGCCTTGTGATAACTTTTTCAAGTATTCCACATAACTCAGCACCAGTATGCTCTGTATATATAGGTTCAAACCCAATCAAGACCTCTTGCATTTTCCAATGACGGTCGATAAATGATGCAATAACACCCATAAATGAAAGTCGAGTAACACTTGACCAACAGTCGAGCGATAATGCAATCTTTGAACCAGGAACAACATCTTGTAGCATCTCTTCTTCGATTTGTGTGAGCTTTGTTGTTAAGAGGTTTCGAATAGTTGTTGCTGAGGGTAGTGGATAGTGAGGATTCTGTAAGATAGCAAGCCTTTTCCATTCAGGATCCTCGACTGAGCGGAACGAGCTATGAGTTGAGATAACTGTGTATAGAACTTGTTCGTAAAATGCCTCTTGTGTGAGAATATGATCCTATTATAGATATTAGCCTATATAATTCTGGTAATAATCTGGTAATCCTTACCTGTTGAGGTCGCATCTGATTGATTCGCATTTGATAGAGACTATCCTTACCCATCCGTGACTTCTTTTTGCAAATGTCTGATGCAAGATGTGTTGCCATAGACTTTGGGCCAGCAGACTTGATTGCAGGATGCGTAAGGGCCTTCGAACAATAGGTACAAATGACACATGGTTCTCCAGAAAGCCGGTCTGCTCCTTGGTGATAACTTCTCCAGTATTGAGAACTCTGGTTGGTTGAATCCCATGCAATCTTCGTAAGGAGTTTTGTAGTATGATCTGAGTGTTGTTCATACCATCGTGATAGCTTCCACCACTCAATGAATACATCGTGTGTATCCTTAGTCCATTTGATGAATTGGTTTAATTTGCCAGTATATTCGAGGCCCGCAGGGATTTGATTTAATGAAGGTAGTCGTTGAGAAGAGGGAAGAGAGTCTGAGAATATATTAGAAATAGGATTGTCAGAGTCAAACAACTCTGAATATTGCGATGACATTTGGCAAGTAGCAAATTGTTTGATTATCAGAAGATTACCATAAGTCTGGCTACGATGAAATACTTAAATCTCTATAGCCCCTATTCGCGTCGGAAAATCAAATACTCCATTTCTCTCCTCTACTCTAACTCCAGAAACAACATATCCTGTGCAGCTGATACCTTAGCCCACTTTTCCTTATCAAATTTCTTAGAGTAGACAAGTAAGAACGCCTCTTTGAAGCTAGAACTATGAGTGGAGACTTGTAACCATCCGTTGTCGACAAGATTGTAAGACTTTGGGTACCACTGCGCAGGTCCTGGTAATTGGGCCCACTTTCCAAACTTCCAAGCTGTAAAGTTTGTCCAAACTGCCTGCTCGTACAAACAGAAATATTTATGTGGTGGGATAACGTTGTGAAAAGTGCTATAATAAACAATTAGTATCTCTAGAAGATTGCTAGAATGATCAGAGACGTACCCTTCTTCTACATCAATCCATGGCATATATTCAAAGAGATGCTCAGGCTTCTTTCTCAGCTTTCCAGCCTTTCTCGTATATGAGCGGATACAGCTATCCCAGAAATGTTGCCACTTGCGGAAATTGGACTCTTCATGGGCCTATCAACCGTTAGTATTACCAGAAGATTACCAGAAGATTACCAGACTATGAGGTACCAACATCAATGCGTGCTTGAGTTAAGAGAGCCTGGATGCTAGCGATCTCTTCATCAGAAAGCTCATCTGGTAGAACAGCCTCTTCATTTAAAATATCGTCGCGCCGTAACATAAGCTCCAACTCTAAATCGTCTTCAACCTCAGTATCCTCCCATTCGCTGTTATGATCGTCATCGATTGGGATACTGGTGATACCCTCAAATGCAGCAAGCTCAGACAGAAGTTGTGGCGGAGTAGATGGTGGGGCTTGTGGAGAAGAAGAAGGGGCGCTAGTATTCTTGACTTTCTGATTCGCAATGCAAGATGCATGGGTGCCCTTTTCAGTCCTGTTTATAGTTAGATTAAGGCTACCAGAGATTACCAGAAGGAACTTACCGAACACGAATACGCTCAACCTTCAATTCATTCTGTAGACGTGTCTTGTCTTCAGCAGAGGCAGCGATATACTTTGCAGACTTGTATAACTTCTTTAAGTAGTAGCTCAGATCGCCATGGTCAGCCTTGAGTGCTAAATGAACAGCCTTCTCATCTTCAGTAAGGTTGGAGACGCGGTTGCGAGCTTTGATAGTATTCAAATTAGTGGAGAGTTCTTCAGGTGCCTTGCGTTTCGCCATGCTAAACACGTGATTAGCAGAAGATCATCAGAAGTTCTGACTGTAGAATCAAGATAATAAACTTGAGGTCCTAGTAAAGAGGTAAAGCGCAAAAGAGAAGAAGAATGTGTAGATCGGAACGTAACCAAGGAAGGTGGTTGGTTGTAAGGTTGTTGTTTTTTTAAAGTTGCAAACAATTATATTCGTCAAGGAATATTCACCTGCAAATAATTACTGTTCTAAACAACACTACAATGCATACCTTCAAATAAAACACATACCTTTCAACCTCTACCTCTTTCTTTACTCTTTCTACAACATCCTTGCTACAAACTCACTGTAAGTCAGCGCTCCTAATAGTCCAAACAGTCAGTCTGGAAACCTCAGACTGGACTGTTAGTCGGTCCGTCATGGTCAGACTGGACTAGTCGTCAGTCTGTCATGGGCAGACTGGACTGTTGGTCTGTTCGTTATCGTCAGACCAGACGGACGGTCCGGTCCGTCTTTGCCAGACTGGACTGTTGGTCCGTCCGTCATCATCAGACCAGACTGCAGTCTGGACTGCAGTCTGGACTATTAGTCTAAATCACAACATATGACTTGTAGCCTTTGCTATCTACGATTCTACCTCCAAGCTCCCCTATGTCATCTCCACTGTGTCTGATCCCCCACCGCTCTCATCGCGCCCCAATGCATCAGAGTGGTTGAACCCAGCAGCCGCATCGACATAGCGACACTGGACTCTGCAATTAGCTGACGGTAGTCCTCACGAAGCAGAAAACTCACATCTGATGGGACTATCAAGGCGCTGCTGTCCCAGGAACGTAGACATTCTACGAGATTTAAAGTTTCAGCGTCCATAGCTCCTCGCTGATTGGTTACCGTAAGTTTTGATTTCGAGAAGAGTCGCTCTGTCCCAGAAGACATGGCTGCAATAGAAAGAATGTCAATGGCCATCAATGACAAGCTAGGGAATCGTTTTCGCTGGGCCACCTCCAGCCACCATTTCAGCGGGTCTGGTGTCATCACAACAGGCTCACGGCAGTACACTTCGTACTCGTCATCGTCTGTGTTGAAAATCGTCGCCTTCTGCTCATTCATCCACATTTTGTACCCATTTAGCCGCCTCGTAGTTGGCTCCTCTGCTGAGCCTGGTCGAAGAACCGGCAAGGAAGAAGTTGATTTGTACGATTGCCTCCACAGCTGCCCTACCCGAGATTTAGCTCTCTCAATCCATTCCGTCTTGTCTTCCCAAGTCTTCTCCATGTATGCCCACTTGAAAGAAGGGTTTAAGACTGTGGCTGCTGAATAGACTGGAGAGTCTTCTGTCAATTCATAGTAGTCGGCCAGTTTGGCCCAAGCAGTCTCCATCATCGTAGCCAAGTGGGGGATGGTGGTGGCCTCCCTGGCGGCCTCGATGTGGTGTAGGAGATAATCCATGGTGGGAAGAACGTCGGCGATGGAATTTTGAACGCCCTCGTTGGCCATTGTTGCGTCGTGGAATGGTTCCAGAAATTTGTGAATCTCAGCCAAAGTTACCCAATCAGACGGAGTCAGGGCATCCTCTTGTAGAGCAGGCTCTTGTGCGCAAAATACGGTGATAGCTTGCCTGACTTTAGGCCTGAGAGGCCTTTCAACCATTTGGTACCATGAATTCCAACGAGTGTCATTGTCACGCCGTAGCCTGAGGCCGTCGGTGAGAACAGTAAACGTTTGAAGCCTCTGGGGGGTCCAAGTGATATAGACCACGATATTATGAAGCTTTCCTATCGCCCCTCGCTTTCTCCATTCCTCAATCTCCTCTTCGGACGGCCCACCATAGGAGCCTGTCGTCCGCGGCCGTTTTCCTATGAGAAATTCCATCACGGCCAGGTTTATGATATGGCCGGTACAGCGAAGCCAGTGAGGAAGAGGGTCGTAGAAAACATCAAACTCTCGCTCCAGTTTGTCAGAGACCTACCCCTAGAAGCGGCCGTATCTGTAGTGCAAATTGGGAATCCCCACGCGAGCGACCCCTGTCGCTCGCGCGCGCACGGGCCATTGTGGAGCGATTATTGTGCAGCAAATTGGGAGACCCCCGGGACGGCGCAGGCGCATCAAGCACGCATACAGAGCATGCAACGAAGGGCGAATAGCGCACACACACCGCTCGCGCAAGGGAAGGATGGCGGCCAGCTTCTCCTACCTCGCAACTCACGGGGTGCTGCTCTGCCGCGACTGCGGGACCTGCCTCATGCCCGCGCGCGCCAGCCAGGAGTGGCACCTGAGGCACCCACCCCACGACCTCAAGGGGCCGGAGCTGCGCACCCTGCTCGACCTCTTCGCGACGCATGAGCTGCGGCCCCCGGGACAGGTCGCCCTGCCAGACCAGCCCTGCATCGCCATCGAGGGACTGCGCCGCCATCCGGCATTCTCCTGCATCCTCTGCGACGACGGCCGGCCGACCCTGACCCGGTCCGGGCCGGCCATCAGGGCGCACGTGTCCCGGGAGCACGGGCAGAAGCCGTCGCAGCAGAGTGAGGGTGGCGCGTGGCAGAGATGCACGGTGCAGACCTTCTTCGCAAAGACCGAGCATGTCCGGTACTTTGTGGTTACAGACGACGACAGGGCGGAAGGGGACGCAGCTACTGCCGCCATCGCCCTCGAGCCGCAGGAGCAGGCCTTCTTCGACCTGGCCGACGCGGACGCGACCATGGTAGCGGACGACATCAAGACGGAGGGCAACAAGGTGCACGGCTTCGACAGCCACCCCTCGGCTGCGGTCCCGTGGCTGAGGCGGACTGGCATCGAGAACCACGTGCGGGGCCTAGAGAAGGACGAGATGCACGCCTCCTTTGCGCTGCCGAAGAGCGCAGATGAGGGAGAGCCCGAGCTGTTCCTGATGCTCGAGGTCATGGACGAGATCCTCGCTGAGGTGCACGGCTGGTGCTTCGACGGGCCGGACTGCATGCTGACGTGGCCGAGGCAGCTCGCGCTGAGCCGCTTCCATGGCGCCCCTACCTCATCGGCACCAGCCAGTTGCAGGGCAGGCAGGGTGCGCGGCTTCGACCCCAAGAAGGAGCCATCCACACTGCGCACAAACTTTGGGTACTGGAAGCAGTTCATGGCGTACTGCTACCGCGTCGCCTACTGCGGCAGCCACTTCACGCCACCTCTGAGCGCGGACCAGGGCAGGCGCCCCGAGGACCGGATCCGGCTGACGGACGAGCAGACGACAGCTTGGGAGGCCGCCCTGGAGTGCGCTGCCGACGGAGACCGCTTAGCGCTGAACGACGCCCTCCGATCCCTCTGCATGGCCCTCGTCTGCCACGAGTTCGGCGGCGACCGCTTCAGCTCGCCGCTCCTCAGCTTCTGCGCGATGCTGAGCGTCAAGCCACGCACCAAGTCGTGGAAGGAGCCGGGCAACTTCAACAGCTGCCTGTCCGGCCTGATCTGGGCTGTGCAGCTGCTCATCTTCAGCACGGCCGCATACCTCGAGAGGTCGGGCGCCGGCAGCACGCTCGAGCACATCAACAGCATCTGCGAGCAGTACCTGCGGCCGGACACGGAGACGCCCATGGGCGAGATACTGGGCTGGCGCCTGCTGCTGTTCGCGGTGTCGAAGGACGGAGTGGGCTCGCACCAGGCGCACTGGGACGAGGACGAGCAGATCCTCACCTACAGGGACGTCGACCTGAACATGGACGAGGTGCAGCAGCTGCTGCTGTCGGAGTTCAGGCAGGCGCAGCATCTGCTGCACGGCGAGCTCATGTTTGGCGCAGCGGGCCTGCCACGGATGCGCGCGTGGGCACTCAAGGACAACCTCGACGCCGACAACTTTAGCTGGCACTTTGGCGAGCACCGGGAGAACGCGGCACTGCTGAAGCCGCTCGCGGGCTCACTGCGCAATGTCATACGGGAGTCGCAGTCACTCCGAGCGTCATTCCTCGACACCACTGCTGCACCTACTGCTGAGGATGGAGAGGATGGAGAGGCTGATGCAGGGGTCACGAGGGTCATGTGGCGACAGAAGGCCATCGACCAGTACGAGGCCGTCGCTGACGAGTTCCTCAAGCGGCTCCTCGTCCTCATCCACATGGCCTCGGGCCAGCCGCTGCGCGAGAGCGAGCTGTTCTCCCTCACCTGGCGCAACACGCAGCGGAGGCGTAGCGTCTACCTCAAGCACGGGCTCGTGATGCTGCACACCACCTACCACAAGGGCCAGCAGCAGACGGGCAGGTTCAAGGACAACATCCGCTTCCTGCCAGCCGCCATCGGAGACCTCCTGCTGGACTACCTCGTCTACGTCGTGCCGCTCCGCCAGGCCTTCCTGCGCCAGTCCTCCCCACGCGCAATCATGTCCGCGTACCTGTGGTGGAAGGACGGGGCCGTGTGGGCCGACAACCGGCTGACGCGGTGCATGGAGCAGGCGTGCGTGCGGGCCAAGGTGCCACGGCTGCACATCGCCAACTGGCGCCAGATGACGGTCAACATTGTGAAGACCAAGTTTGCGGGCGACCTTGCGTGCTTCGAGGGCATCGGGGCCGACGACGACGATGAGGATGCAGAGGAGATGGAGGATGACATCCGGACCATGACGAGGCAGCGGAACCACAGCACGCGGGTGGTGAACCGCAGCTACGCGAACCAGCTGAACGCGAACTTTGGGAATGTGTGGGATGGCCTCATCCGTCGGAACCTGCGCGCGTCATCCCTGTGGAGGGGGCTGTGGGATCTCGACACGGTGCTCGGGGATGCGGTCGCAGCAGCAGGGAAGAGGAAGCGCGAGGCGGCAGAGGTGGCAGGGTCCGACAGGCCGCGGATGCTGAAGAGGATTGCCGTGGGCGTGCACCGGCCGCGGAAGAGGTGGTCTGCTGCAGCCCTGCTGAAGTGCGCGAGGGGGCTCTACCACGACGACAAGCTGCAGTGGAAGTCGGCCGCACAGGAGCGGGCGATGACGGTCGTCATGTCATGGACGGAGCAGGTCGTCGTCATCCTGGGCACCGGCGAGGGGAAGAGCCTGCTGTTCATGCTGCCCTGTGTCCTGCCTGATGCGGGCGTGACGATCCTCGTGCTGCCGCTCGTGTCCCTGCGTGGCGACCTGCTGCGGCGTGTGCAGGAGCTCGGGATAGACCACCTCGTGTGGGCCCCGGGCGAGGAGCGGGACGCACCGCTGGTGTTCGTCACGGTCGAGGCCGCGAGCACGTCTCAGTTCCGGGCGTATGCGCACAGGCTGGCCGCGACGCAGCAGCTCGGCCGCGTCGTGATAGACGAGGCGCACCTCACAATCACGGCGTCCGAGTACCGTCACGCCATGGCCGACCTCGCCCTCATCCGCAGCGTGCGCACGCAGTTCGTCTACCTGACGGCCACCCTGCCGCCAATGCTACAGGCCGCGTTCGAGAGGCAGAACAACCTCGTGAAGCCAAAGGTCGTGCGGGCCTCAACGAACAGGCGGAACCTCTCGTACCTCGTGCAGCGGGCCACAGGGCAGGGGAGCCTGCTAGAAGAGGGCGCGCGGAGGGCCAGGGACGCGTGGCGGGCGAGCGGGCTGCTCGACCAGACCCGAGACAAGATCATACTCTACGTGCGGACACGGGAGGAGGCACAGGACCTGGGCAGCCTGCTCCGCTGCCCGGTCTACACCGCGATGGCCGGCACGGCAGAGGAGAAGCAGGAGCTGCTCAGGACGTGGCTCACAACACCCGAGCTGCCATACATTGTGGCGACGTCGGCCCTTAGCGCCGGCTTCGACTACCCACATGTCCGGCTCGTCATGCACCTGGACGAGCCACGCTCCCTCGTCGACTTTGCGCAGGAGTCCGGTCGGGCTGGGCGTGATGGGAGGGAGGCATACGCAGCCGTGCTCCTGCCGCACAAGTGGCAGTCGCAGGCGGGCAACGCCGGTATGGATGTCGAGACGAGGGCACTCTACCGCTACCTCGAAGGCCGGGAGTGCAGGCGCACGTGTCTGAGTGCGCACCTCGATGAGGCATCAGAGCTTCGGCAGTGCGATGGCACCAGGGATGATGTGGCGTGCGATGTCTGCAGCAGTGGCCCCAGCCCATCACACGTGCCCCGTGACGATGCCACAGAGGCAATGCCGCACACAGGGAGTGCAGCCATCCACGAGAAGCGGCGTTTGGCATACCTCGAGCTCAGCCGCTACAAGGAGGACCTCCTCACCGTGAAGGGGACGTGCCTGCTCTGTCGAGGGCTCGGGGAGCAGTGGGACCACCAGTTCACCAAGTGCCACCAGCGGTTCGACTTCTTCAGGGCGCGCGACCAGGCCAGAAGGAGGGGGCAGGGCCGCGGGCCATGGATCTCAGCTTTCGCGGCGTGCTACTGGTGCTACAACCCACAGTCGGTCTGTCAACGTGCAGACCCGGCCAGTGGCCTCGAGCAGTGCAGGTACGCAGACATCGTGATGCCGCTCTGCTACGGCGTGTTCCACAAGACTGGGGGCGAACAGTGGCTGCAGGAGAGGTTCGGTGAGCAGGCAGTGAGGGCAGGGGCAGCAGGGGCGTTCAATGACGTGGATGTGTTCCTGTCATGGTGTGGGCAGGTGGCCGAGTTTGCAGGTGGGAAGGGCATCTGGGGGGTAAAGATCGCAGCAGCAGCGCTGCTCGAGTTCGAGGCATATTAAACTAGCGAATGGGTGTTCGACTGGTAGCGCCATGTATTTATAATATAGACTGTAGCCATAGAGCCATATTAATTATGTCGTGAGTTGAGAAATATTATTCTCTGCAATTTAAATAAATTGGAACGGATTATAATAATCACACTCCTCGACGAGATATGAACTGCATTAAATTACTGACGATGACACATACCGCCAATACATATGATCTTATTACAGCAATATAAGCTGTATATTAAACGTCGAACTCGAGATGTAGGGTTGACATCTTTTTAAGGTTTTCGCCTAACCGCGTTTGGTTGTGACACTCCCGAACATTGATCGTTGCTATGTTTAGGGCATGGGCTGCCCCCTCCCCATCACCCCCAATTAATCGGAAGCGTTTATAGACCCCCATAGCTCGAATACCAGACTAGCCCTTGGGATATTTCGAGGCAATACTCTAGTTCTGATACTCGTACGATTATCTTATAATTACATACCCAGGTGAGACTGGCAAGGACGAATCCCAACATGCAACTCCCATGTCCACACCACTGCCATGGCCTCTCCCGACCAGGGTTAGAAGATGGGGCATTTTTTAACCGAGATCGCCATTTTCTTAGCGAGATGCCATCAAATCCATCCCCCTTTTCATGTAACTGCGTAGCCCTCGCCCAGACGAACGCAGCCATGCTCCTCCCGGCCTCGGATCTCGACGTTTTTTTTTTTCAACCCAATTTTGATGGGGTGGTCAGTCATGTGAGTTGCCACGCAGCTAGCGGGCGTGGCTCGTCTCAGTCTATATCAGAACTTCTACCGTCAAGTCCAAACTTAGTCCTTTACACATTTTTTCCTTCTCGCGCGGCAACCACCCGGCATTTCTTCACACTTTCTTCACGCCAGCACACAGCTCAGTCTCGAGTGGCAGAGGGGCACACCATCTTGTGTCATCTGTCTTTGGGGATCCTAGACTATACCATCTTATAGTGAGGTACCATCAAAACCTGAGCTCGCGCAACAACCACCCAACATTTCTTCACACTTTCTTCACGCCAGCACACAGCTCAGTCTCGAGTGGCAGAGGGGCACACCATCTTGTGTCATCTGTCTTTGGGGATCCTAGACTATACCATCTTATAGTGAGGTACCATCAAAACCTGAGCTCGCGCAACAACCACCCAACATTTCTTCACACTTTCTTCACGCCAGCACACAGCTCAGTCTCGAGTGGCAGAGGGGCACACCATCTTGTGTGATCTGTCTTTGGGGATCCTAGACTATACCATCGTATAGTGAGGTACCATCAAAACCTGAGCTCGCGCAACAACCACCCAACATTTCTTCACACTTTCTTCACGCCAGCACACAGCTCAGTCTCGAG
Organism: Pseudogymnoascus destructans; assembly: GCF_001641265.1. Taxonomy (NCBI): domain Eukaryota; kingdom Fungi; phylum Ascomycota; class Leotiomycetes; order Thelebolales; family Thelebolaceae; genus Pseudogymnoascus; species Pseudogymnoascus destructans. The sequence goes on along the minus strand of NW_020167577.1, from coordinate 521 downwards.
TGTCAAGAGGGGCACACCATCTTGTGTGATCTGTCTTTGGGGATCCTAGACTATACCATCTTATAGTGAGGTACCATCAAAACCTGAGCTCGCGCAACAACCACCCAACATTTCTTCACACTTTCTTCACGCCAGCACACAGCTCAGTCTCGAGTGTCAAGAGGGGCACACCATCTTGTGTGATCTGTCTTTGGGGATCCTAGACTATACCATCTTATAGTGAGGTACCATCAAAACCTGAGCTCGCGCAACAACCACCCAACATTTCTTCACACTTTCTTCACGCCAGCACACAGCTCAGTCTCGAGTGGCAGAGGGGCACACCATCTTGTGTCATCTGTCTTTGGGGATCCTAGACTATACCATCTTATAGTGAGGTACCATCAAAACCTGAGCTCGCGCAACAACCACCCAACATTTTTCCACGCTTTCTTCACGCCAGCACACAGCTCAGTCTCGAGTGTCTTAGGGTTAGGGTTAGGGTTAGGGTTAGGGTTAGGGTTAGGGTTAGGGTTAGGGTT
>NW_020167576.1:0-24531 GCF_001641265.1 Pseudogymnoascus destructans | reverse complement strand
CAAAAGCTTCTACAACCGTCTATGATTCATTACACGTCATTGCTCCTTAGTTACCTACAAGATTGGTTAAGTTATGACATAATCTGTCTATAGGGGTACTCTGACCTTGGACCTCCTTTCACTTCCTATAGGCTAGGAACCTAGGAGATGGTTCTATGGGATTCTCTTACATCGACTACAGTTACCAAGCCTGGTTAGTCATGGGAAGTCTTGGAAAATGAGAGAACTACACTCCTTTAGCATAAATAGGATTGCCCTTTCCTTAAGAAAGTGCAAGCAGACAATACAGTAAATCGACTATCACATACTTCCACGTCTTTTCCAAGCTTCCAAGCATTGATCTTGTTACTCCTTGTTTCTGAAAAGTCAGTGAGGTGCTAACCTCTGACTTATCCCTGAGTTCTCAGACTCAACATTTGTTACAACTTGTCTAAACCACTCCACTATATCATACACCTGATTGCTGCGTTGTGGAATAGTCTAAGCTACAACCCTTTGGCTCTTTTTCCTAAGACAGTGTGTTGTCTTAGTAAAATCATCCCTTCCTTGGGTGGCTAGATTCTCACCTCTGGTGCACCCACCATTACAATCTACTAGGATCTCCCTCTCAGCATCATCCAGCACTCCACTGTCGCCCACATCACTGTCCAGGAGGATAGGCTCATCTGAAAGACATGAGCAACGCGCTTTGCAATTACTAGAGGCTTCCGGCTACTCACCCTGGCTTGTACCCCATTTCAGTTTATCCGAACCTGTCACGTTTCCGCGGACGCTGCTAAGGCTGCCATTTATATCTGGTAATAGGAGTTCTTCAATAGAAGGAAACTCGGACTCTGCATCGCTAACGTCTGCATCTCCACTGTATCGAATAGCCTGCGTGGTTTCTGCATTTGGTCAGCTGTTGCCGTCATAAAGAAATATGGACACATACCTCCTGTTTCTGGTAGAGATTGGCGTTGACGTTGATTAAGAGGCAGTTCTGCGTGGTCCGAACTGGATGACATGTGCATCTGGGCTGCGTCATGCGTAATTGTCCTCTTGACCCCTTCAAAATGGGCACTGGCTGTAGACGGTTGAAAGTGAGTCGAACCAACACCTGGTTGTGGATGCGAAGGTGGCCAAAATGTCGAAGGCGGTATAGCCACAGGGCGTGGTGGTTGATAAAATTGTTGGCTGTCCCACTGAATAGAAGTCATCTTGAACTTTGATATTAGAGGAGATCTATAAACTCGCAATCTGCTGAGGGACACCCGTCCTATATATACTCGCGAGCTACGGCTAACGCCTGGAATCCAGCCTACAGAACACCGTGGCAGTCACCCAACCGCTCGCTCACTTTTGGCATTACGTATGAGGTTGCTGGATGGCGTAATCATCCCATGTGTGCCAATCTTCTGGATCGATAGCTGTGAAGGCCGCGTCCTGAAGCAAAACAGTGGGAACTCTGGTGAAAATGACTCTAGGCTCAGTGATCTGTCCGTAGAGGCTGGGCTTTGCTGCCCCAAAGTGGCACTGTTCTGGCCACAAAGCAGATCGGCGACTCTGAGACTAGGCCTGTATCAGAGCGTTCCGCTATGTCCCTTTGCCTATGTGCAGGCAGGCGAAGGAGTGACTGACGAAAATAGACTGTTCCTTGCATTCCGAGCCTTCATCGACGAGTAAGCTGAAGCCTCAAGTGGCTCAAAAGCGGAGAAACGAATTCGACAGCGACGTTATTCGATCTTAGCGCGTAACATGCCTTAGCTCCTTCTCCCGATTCCTGCATCCGACCCCAATCAGCCCATATTAACCCCCGCTTCATGAATGCAACGCAATCAAGGTGTCACAGCAACCTTGCCTAACCCGTCATCATTGTTGCGCCATCGTGCGGTGTTTTTGCCATTGGCCAAGCCACATTCCCACATGCATGAGCAAGAATCATTTCTTATCATGTGTTCCATCCACCCTAGTCCAACCGCAATGATGCCGACACTTCAGTGAGGTCCACCAGAATCCATAATATCGCGGCCCGATATTGGCTAACCAGAGACAAGACATTGTTGGTGGTCGAGAAATGCCTGTCAGGGGTTCCTAGATGTCGCAACGCTCAGCAGTATAGCCTCCGACCAAATTTGAGCGACGACGTCCGACGTAGGTGTTGGAATTCGAGTGGGGACAGTCAGCGGAAATGTCATACTGACATTCGTTGCACTCAGTTTGCTATCAAACTCAAGAGCAAACTTAGAAATCTCCTCCTCAAACCTACAAGTCACCATACATATCTTGGCTTATCACACCAACAACAGAAGCAATACTACTCAACGATTGCTGCAAACTCTTCTACTACATCTGTTTATGCTACATACATCACGGCATATCATTTGGACACTCATTGAACAAGTTATTAAGAAAATCTCCTCCTTAAGGGGGTGGGCCAATACTACCACATGGCATATCTCTACCAACTAGAGGCCTAGGAACATGAACGATAGCTCTAGAAGCTTCTACAACCCTCTATGATTCATTACACGTCATCGCTCCTTAGTTACCCACAAGATTGGTTAAGTTATGACATAATTTGTCTATAGGTACTCTGACCTTGGACCTCCTTTTCACTTCCTATAGGCTAGGAACCCAAGAGATGGTTCTATGGGATTCTCTTACGTTCACTACATGATTAGCAAGCTAGTTGTGGGTCGCACTTGATTTCTAATACATTTACCAAGCTGGTTAGTCATGGAAAGTCATGGAAAATAAGAGAACTACACTCCTTTGGCATAAATAGGATTGCCCTTTCCTTAAGAAAGGGCAAGCAGGCAATACAGTAAATCGACTAGCACATACTTCTACGTCTTTTCCAAGCTTCCAAGCATTGATCTTGTTATTCTCTGTTTTTGAAAAGTCAGTGAGGTGCTAACCTCTGACTTACCCCTGAGTTCTCAGACTCAACATTTGTTGCAACTTGTCTAAACCACTTCACCACATCATACACCTGATTGCTGCGTTGTGGAATAGTCTAAGCTACAACCTTTGGCTCTGTTTCCTAAGACAGTGTGTTGTCTTAGTAAATTCATCCCTTCCTTGGGTGGCTAGATTCTCATATCTGGTGCACCCACCATTACACCTTGCCTGCTTCAAGCTTCAACTATTTCTATAGCAGCACTTCGATACTACAATGGAGGACGACCAAGCTCCTACAACTACTGCTGAACAGCAGATGCAACAACTGTTTGCCTTTATACAAACTATAGCAAACAAACTTGAGAATTTGGAAAACACCTTTCAAGCCAACACTTCAGCAACACAATCTTCAACTCAGACACATCATACAGAGCTTCCCACAGCTCCTCTGGCTATTTCGAGTACCCCAGGTGCACTTCCTAAAGTGCAAACACCAGATTTATACCATGGAGACAGGAGGAAGTTGAAGGGATTCCTTATGCAACTGGACATCTACTTCACCCTCAGGCCTCATCAGTTCACCTCAGACATTCAGAAGATCTATTTCGCTGCCAGCTACCTCCGTGGATCTGCATTCAACTTCTTTGAGCCATATCTTAGAAGACTTAGTGGCAACAACCAAAATACCACTACACCTTTGATTACCTCTTATGACCAGTTTCAAGAGGAACTTACCAGGACCTTTGGAGACATCAACGAAACTGCTACAGCAGAAAGAGAGCTACAGAAGCTATGTCAAAAGACCTCTGCTGCTCAGTATACAACAGAATTTAGGAGAATCACTTCTCACTTGACTTGGAATGAAGAAGCCTTAGTCTTCACTTACTACCAAGGGCTCAAGAGCTCTATTAAGGATGAACTCAGCAAAGAAGAACGCCCTACAACACTTCAAACGCTTATAGAGAAAGCTGTCAGACTTGATGATAGGCTTTTTGAAAGAAGAAAGGAGAAGAACCAAGACTGGCATCCAACAAGAAATTTCAACAATTACACCTCTACACCAACTGCTAAGGACTCAGCACCTGAACCTATGGACTTAGACGCCTCTATAAAGAGATCTACAGCAAATCCAGCACCTCAGCCTACAGGATACCCTCAAAAACTGAAAAGGGGTAAACTTACCCCTCAAGAAAGAAAACACAGAATGGACAACAACCTTTGTTTATACTGTGGCAAAGGGGGACACAGAATTCAGGAGTGCTATTCAGCACGGGGGAGTGCTGATTCAAAACATATAGCAGCCTCAGACACAGTCACAACTGCTATTCCTGAAAAACTTGAAAAATCCCTAGCAGGCACAACTTCAACTGAGACTATAACTTCTCCCCTAGACAACAAAGATGTGTCGATGGTGCTTTCTCAGAGTCTCACACACCTGTTAATCCCTATTCAACTCCATTTCAAACAACAGGTGTTGTCTACAAGGGCTATGATAGACTCAGGGGCAACAGGCAACTTTATATCTCAAGACCTCATCTTGACACACCAGTTACCTACAATTCCCAAACGCACTCCAGAGTTGCTCCGAGTCATTGATGGAACTCCTATCAGTTCAGGTTCCATTACCTGCAACACCCCAGTACTCAAACTTGAGATTCCCCTAGGAAAATCAACATTTTCAGACACCATCTCTTTAGATGTTATACCAATGAAGTACCCAGTTATCCTAGGTCTTCCATGGCTTCAAAGGCATGATCCAACTATCAATTGGAAGCATTTATCGCTTGGGTTTAGCTCAAATCCTGAGCTCAATACTGAAAAAACCCTTCAAGCCTCAGTTACCCCTATTCAGGTCCAAGACTCAAACTTGTCCCAGATCAAGGATTTTGACCAAACTATGGACGATATATCATCTCTGATATGGGTTAAACCTTTCCAACCTGTCCTGGAGATAGCAGCTACTTCAGATTTGGAGAAATCATCTCAGGAGGTCATTTTGCCTTTAGCATACCAAGACTACCAACATCTTTTTGACAAGGCAAAGGCATCAATTCTGCCAAAGCACCAGCCTTATGACCATGAGATACCACTCGCAGAAGGCTCAATGCCTCCCTACGGCCCTATCTACTCTCTATCTGAATTAGAGCTGAAAACTCTCAGAGAATACCTAGATGAGAACCTTAGTTCTGGCTTTATCAGAACTTCTTCCTCACCAGCAGGAGCTCCCATTCTCTTTGTCAAGAAGAAAGATGGCTCCTTGCGTCTCTGTGTTGATTATAGGGGCCTTAATGCAGTCACTGTTAAAAACAGATATGCTTTACCCCTTATCCCTGAGCTCATAGATAGGCTCTCTTCAGCAAGGATCTTTACCAAGTTAGATCTCAGGGGAGCTTATAACCTGATACGCATCAAGGAAGGTGATGAGTGGAAGACAGCATTCAGAACACGCTATGGTCATTTTGAATACCAGGTAATGCCTTTTGGGCTTGCCAATGCACCTGCTTCTTTCCAAGCTCTCATGAATGATATTCTAAGACCTTACTTGGATATCTTTGTTGTTGTCTACTTAGACGACATTCTTATATACTCTTTAGACACTCAAGAGCATGTTCTACATGTTAGACAAGTCTTAGAGAAGCTATCTCAAGCACAACTCTTTTGCAAACTTGAGAAATGTCTTTTCCATATGTCTCAAGTTGATTTCTTAGGACATAGAATTTCAACAGAAGGCATTCAGATGGACCCTGAAAAGACAAAAGCAGTACAAACGTGGCCTATTCCTTCCAGCATTAAAGAGGTTCAGTCTTTCCTTGGGTTTGCCAACTATTACAGGAGGTTTATACCAAGATATACATCCTTGGCTTTACCCCTTACTCAATTACTTCACAAGGACACTTTGTATCACTGGGATAAGACACAGCAAGATGCTTTCGATGCTCTTAAAGGAGAATTTAAAGAAGGGAAAATGTTACTACACTTTAACCCCTTGAAACCTGCCACTCTTGAGACAGATGCCTCAGATTTTGCCATTTCTGGAATCTTATACCAAGCTCCAAAAGACAAACAAGAAGAGCTACAGCCTGTGGCATTTTACTCAAGAAAGCTATCAGCAGCTGAACAAAACTATCCCATTACAGACAAGGAACTGCTTGCCATAGTATGTTCTCTAAAGCATTGGAGATGCTACCTTGAAGGGGCAAACTATCCTATCACTATTTACAGTGACCATTCAAATCTCTTGACCTTTACAACCACTAAACAGCTCAATCGACGACAAGCAAGGTGGTCTGAACAACTAGGAGGTTTTGACTTTGTTATAAAACATGTCTCAGGGGCCAAGAATCAAAGAGCAGATCTCCTCTCAAGAAGACATGACTACCAAGATTCTGCTAAAACTAGCAATACAAAGGCTCTGCTAGACTCAGCAAAGCTTATAGCAGCATCTTTAAGCAACCCTAGTACTACAGAGGACTTAGGGGTAAACTTATCCCCTCAAGACCAAGTTGCCCCCATTACCTCTTCTCAGGAACCAGAGACCTTTAAAGACTATACACCCTCAGCAACACTTCTTAAAGCATTCAAAGATGCTTACAACCATGATCCCTTTGCGAAAAGAACTTTGGAATACCTCCAGAAGAAAGGTTCCTCTCTTGAGAAAGTTGGACTACAGAATTTCTCAAAAAATCAGCATGGACTTCTCTTATTCAAGAACTATATCTATGTCCCAAGGGATAAACGATTACAGCTACACCTCCTACAGCAGTTCCATGATGCTCCAGCTGCAGGGCACTTTGGCTTTGCAAAAACTTATGAACTTCTAACAAGAAAGTTCTACTGGCCTAGTCTAAGGACTACTCTTCAAGACTATATATCTTCTTGCACTACTTGCAACTTGAACAAACCTACACGGCAAAAGCCCTATGGCCTCTTGCAGCCTCTACCTATACCAGAACGCCCATGGGACTCCATATCCATTGACTTTATAGTCAAGTTGCCTCCTTCTATCCCAAAAGGGGGTGCTACCCCTTATGACTCTATCCTTGTGGTGGTAGAAAGGCTCACAAAAATGGCACACTTTGAGCCTTGCAATGAGACTATCACAGCTTCTGAACTTGCGTGGCTATTCCTCAAGGTGGTCTTTAAATATCATGGAATTCCTGGACACTGGATCTCAGATAGGGGAGCAGTTTTCACTTCAAACTTTTTTAAGGAGTTCTCTAAACTCTTAAACATGGAACAACGCTTCTCTACAGCTTATCACCCTCAAACAGATGGCCAGACAGAGAGAGTCAACTCTGTACTTGAACAATATCTAAGAATTTATACAAACTATGCTCAAGACAACTGGGCAGATCTTCTCCATCTTGCAGAATTTGCTTACAACAACACAGTCTCTAACACCACAAAAGAGACACCTTTCTATGCAAACTATGGTTATCACCCTAGGTTTGAAGTGGCAGAACTGAATTGCCCTGAAAATTTCAAAAACCCTTCTGCTACTGAAAGAATCATCTACCTTAAGGGCCTCCAGGACTATCTCAAGGTTCAAATACAGCGTGCACAAGACGAGCAGGCTCAGGCCTTTAACAGGGGGGTGGTTGCACCACAATTCAAAGTTGGTGATCAAGTCTTTTTGTCTAGAAGACATATCACAACTACTAGACCTTCAGACAAACTTGATACTAAAAGACTTGGACCTTTTAAGATCACAAGGACTATTGGCAAGAATGCTTTCGAGCTTGCATTACCACCTACTTGGACTATCCATAATGTCTTCCATGCATCTCTCTTGTCTAAGGCACAAGAAAGTTCCTTAAGACCACTTCAGTCTCCTCCACCTCCTGTTCTGATCTTGGATCAACCAGAATATGAAGTAGAGTCTATCCTTGACAAAAAGACACTTAGAGGTCAGGACTACTTCCTCGTTAAGTGGAAAGGCTATCCTACAAGTGACAACACTTGGGAGCCTAAGAGAAATCTAAAAAATGCATCTAAGCTCATTCTAGAATTTCTTTCTAAGAAAGCCAACTGGCTAAAGGGCAAGCAGACAGCCAACAAACGTCCTTAAAAGGGGGATCATGTCATACTGACATTCGTTGCACTCAGTTTGCTATCAAACTCAAGAGCAAACTTAGAAATCTCCTCCTCAAACCTACAAGTCACCATACATATCTTGGCTTATCACACCAACAACAGAAGCAATACTACTCAACGATTGCTGCAAACTCTTCTACTACATCTGTTTATGCTACATACATCACGGCATATCATTTGGACACTCATTGAACAAGTTATTAAGAAAATCTCCTCCTTAAGGGGGTGGGCCAATACTACCACATGGCATATCTCTACCAACTAGAGGCCTAGGAACATGAACGATAGCTCTAGAAGCTTCTACAACCCTCTATGATTCATTACACGTCATCGCTCCTTAGTTACCCACAAGATTGGTTAAGTTATGACATAATTTGTCTATAGGTACTCTGACCTTGGACCTCCTTTTCACTTCCTATAGGCTAGGAACCCAAGAGATGGTTCTATGGGATTCTCTTACGTTCACTACATGATTAGCAAGCTAGTTGTGGGTCGCACTTGATTTCTAATACATTTACCAAGCCTGGTTAGTCATGGAAAGTCATGGAAAATAAGAGAACTACACTCCTTTGGCATAAATAGGATTGCCCTTTCCTTAAGAAAGGGCAAGCAGACAATACAGTAAATCGACTAGCACATACTTCTACGTCTTTTCCAAGCTTCCAAGCATTGATCTTGTTATTCTCTGTTTTTGAAAAGTCAGTGAGGTGCTAACCTCTGACTTACCCCTGAGTTCTCAGACTCAACATTTGTTGCAACTTGTCTAAACCACTTCACCACATCATACACCTGATTGCTGCGTTGTGGAATAGTCTAAGCTACAACCCTTTGGCTCTGTTTCCTAAGACAGTGTGTTGTCTTAGTAAATTCATCCCTTCCTTGGGTGGCTAGATTCTCATATCTGGTGCACCCACCATTACAGGAAATTGCTCTGGACAGGGCGACGGCGACGCGCCCTATCGCCGAGGACCAGCAGGTCAGCCTAGCTGACTGCCTTGCATCTTGTAAATGGCCGAGACGACAGAATGATAGGCGCATGACGACTCTGAGGAGGTCGAAGGCGGGTTACAGCCGGAGCATTCGACGGATTTGGTTACATGCTGTGAAATTGGTAGGCAGAGAAGGGGGCAGTCAGGCGTTCAGCAAGGAGTTTGTAGGCCTTATAGGTTGTGGTTGTTAGTAGAATTATCAATCCATTGGTAATGTATTCATACATTATTGTCAAGCTTGATGGGCCCCATCGTGGTGGAGTTGGTGCTGTTGTTGACAGAAGGTCGAAGGTCGGAAGTTGAAGATTTATTTATGGGTGTCAGCTGAGATTTTGCCGGAAGTGGAGTGGGTCAGCCTAGGTTGGGGGGATGCTCAGGTCACCTACGTTCTGTAACGTAAGTCGTGGCATAACCGGGAGAATGGCGTAAACGGGATAGTGGGGGAAGACTGACCACGAAGAAAGCGAAAAGTAGAGTATTATTACTTTAGTATTCAACTATAATGCAGTCATATACTTCTTCTGGGTTCTCATCCTCCTCGACATTCTCAGTTTGGTCAGGTACAGTGATATTTGTCGCTGTTGTAAGGATGCCTGTCCCTCAGTGACAGAAAGGATCTGAGTCGGGCAGGTTACGGTCACGTGATAAGAGTAAAGGCAGGTTAGCCGAGTCAGACCCGTTTCGGGTACTTAAGGAGATTGACCCAACGGGGGTTCCTCTCCCTCAGTGACGGAAGGTATCTGAGTCGGACAAGTCACAGTCACGTGGTGAGAGTGAAGGCAGGTTAGCCGAGTCGGACCTGTTTCGGGTACTTAAGGAGATTGATGTAATGGTGGGTGCACCAGATATGAGAATCTAGCCACCCAAGGAAGGGATGAATTTACTAAGACAACACACTGTCTTAGGAAACAGAGCCAAAGGGTTGTAGCTTAGACTATTCCACAACGCAGCAATCAGGTGTATGATGTGGTGAAGTGGTTTAGACAAGTTGCAACAAATGTTGAGTCTGAGAACTCAGGGGTAAGTCAGAGGTTAGCACCTCACTGACTTTTCAAAAAACAGAGAATAACAAGATCAATGCTTGGAAGCTTGGAAAAGACGTAGAAGTATGTGCTAGTCGATTTACTGTATTGCCTGCTTGCCCTTTCTTAAGGAAAGGGCAATCCTATTTATGCCAAAGGAGTGTAGTTCTCTCATTTTCCATGACTTTCCATGACTAACCAGGCTTGGTAAATGTATTAGAAATCAAGTGCGACCCACAACTAGCTTGCTAATCATGTAGTGAACGTAAGAGAATCCCATAGAACCATCTCTTGGGTTCCTAGCCTATAGGAAGTGAAAAGGAGGTCCAAGGTCAGAGTACCTATAGACAAATTATGTCATAACTTAACCAATCTTGTGGGTAACTAAGGAGCGATGACGTGTAATGAATCATAGAGGGTTGTAGAAGCTTCTAGAGCTATCGTTCATGTTCCTAGGCCTCTAGTTGGTAGAGATATGCCATGTGGTAGTATTGGCCCACCCCCTTAAGGAGGAGATTTTCTTAATAACTTGTTCAATGAGTGTCCAAATGATATGCCGTGATGTATGTAGCATAAACAGATGTAGTAGAAGAGTTTGCAGCAATCGTTGAGTAGTATTGCTTCTGTTGTTGGTGTGATAAGCCAAGATATGTATGGTGACTTGTAGGTTTGAGGAGGAGATTTCTAAGTTTGCTCTTGAGTTTGATAGCAAACTGAGTGCAACGAATGTCAGTATGACANGGATATATCGAGTAGTGGGTGTGTTTAGGAGTGTCCGCGTCTCTAAGGCTGCAACCAGGACAGTGTTCGCTTTGCGCAATATAGAACAGTCGGGTGGACTACTGTTCTGAAAGACATTGTCAAAAATATCGTACTCAGTTGGTGTTTTTGGTTGATCATCTGTCACATCTGTCTGTTGGAGCGTCACCATCCGGATCACCCGTTGAGGTTGGAAAGGTTGTAGACCAGCACCCCCCCACGCAGATGTAATATTATGAGTAGATAGCGCAATTGCTCTCGCTTTGATGTATGCAGATAACCATTCTGCTTTTTGTATGCGTGTAAGTTGCGCTTCATTCAAATGTGAGAGCGCACTTGTGAGATGTTTTTTCAATGGTCGAAGACTGCAACATCGAGTGGTTGCAACACATGGGAAGTGTGCGGTGGGAGGACAAGGATAGATATTCGATTTTGCATACAATGGGATATAAAGCCTCCACTTATATAACTGTTGTGGCCATCGCATATGAGTAACTGTTGTTGTTGTGCTCCATTAGATGTCACTTTCGCATGCGTTGCTGGTTCAAACACGCGTTTTAACCACTCGATGCCATGTAAGTTGCTTGTCCAACCCTTTGTATTAGCAGAGAAGTGCCATTTATCAATAACCTCAGGAGGGATCCAGTTTTGTAAGACGTTCCGACCCTTGAATATAATAAGAGGGTTAATGGTCGTTCCATCCATACAGATGCATGTAATGGTGGGTGCACCAGATATGAGAATCTAGCCACCCAAGGAAGGGATGAATTTACTAAGACAACACACTGTCTTAGGAAACAGAGCCAAAGGGTTGTAGCTTAGACTATTCCACAACGCAGAAATCAGGTGCATGATGTGGTGAAGTGGTTTAGACAAGTTGCAACAAATGTTGAGTCTGAGAACTCAGGGGTAAGTCAGAGGTTAGCACCTCACTGACTTTTCAAAAACAGAGAATAACAAGATCAATGCTTGGAAGCTTGGAAAAGACGTAGAAGTATGTGCTAGTCGATTTACTGTATTGCCTGCTTGCCCTTTCTTAAGGAAAGGGCAATCCTATTTATGCCAAAGGAGTGTAGTTCTCAGCTCTATTAAGGATGAACTCAGCAAAGAGAACGCCCTACAAACACTTCAAACGCTTATAGAGATATGCCGTGATGTATGTCGCATAAACAGATGTAGTAGAAGAGTTTGCCGCAATCTTTGAGTAGTATTGCTCTTGTTGTTTGGTGTGATAAGCAAAGATATGTATGGTGACTTGTAGGTTTGAGGAGGAGATTTCTAAGTTTGCTCTTGAGTTTGATAGCAAACTGAGTGCAACGAATGTCAGTATGACAATGCATTCAACAGCAGACACCCATTCCTGCCGGCCTTGGTGTGCCTGGTGACATGTACGGAGTGTAGAATCAACGATGATCCGAGTACACTCCATAGTGCCAATCGAAAATCCAGTTTCATCCATGTTATACACGTTGTGTTCTTGTATTCCTAGACGCGCCACAAGGTCCTTGTACGCGTCAAACCACCCCGTTAACACATCTTTTGTAACTCCACTCATTCTTTGTGCTTCGACCCGTCTGCCTAGTTGGATTTGTAAATGCGGATGTCGTTTTATAAACCGTGGGACCCAGTCTTGTCCAAGGGGAAAGTTCGGAATCTCTTCGTGATGAGTGTGTTGGGCATGTTGACTGTTAGGGTGCGACAGTTCGAAAACACGGCATCGGTTGACATGGATTTCGTCAGCAATATCCCGCAATATCCCGCAATATACGGTGACTAGGAGCATATCCACTAATTGTTAGCACCTTAATCCACTTTAAAAGTGTCTGCTCTTGCGCTGGCGATAGCAGTTGTTGTTGTTGTCGAGCTTCTCTCCATGACAGTTTCCCATTAACGCGTTGAAGGACTGCATCTGGCCGAAGGTGTAAAGCCTTTGCAGCACTGTACGAAGATTTGTATAATCCGGATTTAACTCCAGCAACAGCTTATGCCAATAAAACTTCTAGTTCTTCAGCTTTCTGACTATGCTTTCGCACCATGTTGGGGGTTTACATTGGTTTGGTGATACTCTTGATGCTCAATATTCCCCACTATCCCGTTTACGCCATTCTCCGGTTACACCATGACTTACGTTACTTGTGGAAAGACTGGTCATAATGCACGAACCTGTCAAGTAGCTGTAGATATCCCAACTAACTTTACAACTTTAGCACAACTTTCCTCTTTCATGGAAAAGCCCTTCCCATACTTTGCCCTATTGTAAGGATGCCTTCTCGTCTCTCATTCTAGGGAGTAGACTCTGGGTAGCCGCGGGGTCACGTGTGATCATTTGGGTGGGCTAACTGTTGAGGGAAACGGACTTTCCCGCTGGGAAACAGTGGGTTTTTACACCCAACATAACGGGTTATCCCCGTGGATCATCCAACTCCCAGTTTAGTTTACGGGTGGGACAGTGGTGTCATACTGACATTCGTTGCACTCAGTTTGCTATCAAACTCAAGAGCAAACTTGGAAATCTCCTCCTCAAACCTACAAGTCACTATACATATTTTGGCTTATCACACCAACAACAAGAGCAATACTACTCAACGATTGCTACAACCATCTATGATTCATTACACGTCATCGCTCCTTAGTTACTGGGCCGATATTACCACATAGCATATCTCTACAACCCTCTATGATTCATTACATGACATCACTCATACTACCACATGACATATCTCTACCAACTAGAGGCCTAGGAGCATGAACGATAGCTCTAAAAGCTCCTACGAACCTCTATGATTCATTACATGTCATCGCTCTTTAGTTACCCACAAATATTGGTTAAGTTATGACATAATTTGTCTATGACATAATTTGTCTATAGGGGTACTCTGACCTTGGACCTCCTTTTACTTCCTATAGGCTACGAACCTAAGAGATGGTTCTATGGGATTCTCTTACGTCGACTACAGTTACCAAGCCTGGTAAGTCATGGAAAGTCTTGGAAAATGAGAGAACTACACTCCTTTAGCATAAATAGGATTGCCCTTTCCTTAAGAAAGGGCAAGCAGACAATACAGTAAATCGACTATCACATACTTCCACGTCTTTTCCAAGCTTCCAAGCATTCATCTTGTTACTCCTTGTTTCTGAAAAGTCAGTGAGGTGTTAACCTCTGACTTACCCCTGAGTTCCCAGACTCAACATTTGTTGCAACTTGTCTGAACCACTTCACTACATCACACACCTGATTGCTGCGTTGTGGAATAGTCTAAGCTACGACCCTTTGGCTCTGTTTTCTAAGACAGTGTGTTGTCTTAGTAAATTCATCCCTTCCTTGGGTGGCTAGATTCTCACATCTGGTGCACCCACCATTACACCTTGTCTGCTTCAAGCTTCAACTATTTCTATAGCAGCACTTCGATACTACAATGGAGGACGACCAAGCTCCTACAACTACTGCTGAACAGCAGATGCAACAACTGTTTGCCTTTATACAAAATATAGCAAACAAACTTGAGAATTTGGAAAACACCTTTCAAGCCAACACTTCAGCAACACAATCCTCAACTCAGACACATCATACAGAGCTTCCCACAGCTCCTCTGGCTATGTCGGGTACCCCAGGTGCACTTCCTAAAGTGCAAACACCAGATTTATACCATGGAGACAGGAGGAAGTTGAAGGGATTTCTTATGCAACTGGACATCTACTTCACCCTCAGGCCTCATCAGTTCACCTCAGATATTCAGAAGATATATTTCGCTGCCAGCTACCTCCGTGGATCTGCATTCAACTTCTTTGAGCCATATCTTAGAAGACTTAGTGGCAACAACCAAAATACCACTACACCTTTGATTACCTCTTATGACCAGTTTCAAGAGGAACTTACCAGGACCTTTGGAGACATCAACGAAACTGCTACAGCAGAAAGAGAGCTACAGAAGCTATGTCAAAAGACCTCTGCTGCTCAGTATACAACAGAATTTAGGAGAATCACTTCTCACTTGACTTGGAATGAAGAAGCCTTAGTCTTCACTTACTACCAAGCTCACTCCATTAGGGGGATTTAGAAGATGAAGCCCTAAGTTAAACGCTATAGAGACTCAGACTTGATGATAGGCTTTTTGAAAGAAGAAAGGAGAAGAACCAAGACTGGCATCCAACAAGAAATTTCAACAATTACACCTCTACACCAACTGCTAAGGACTCAGCACCTGAACCTATGGACTTAGACGCCTCTATAAAGAGATCTACAGCAAATCCAGCACCTCAGCCTACAAGAAGCCCTCAAAAACTGAAAAGGGGTAAACTTACTCCTCAAGAAAGAAAACACAGAATGGACAACAACCTTTGTTTATACTGTGGCAAAGGGGGGCACAGAATTCAGGAGTGCTATTCAGCACGGGGGAGTGCTGAATCAAAACATATAGCAGCCTCAGACACAGTCACAGCTGCTATTCCTGAAAAACTTGAAAAATCCCCACCAGGCACAACTTCAACTGAGACTACAACTTCTCCCCTAGACAACAAAGATGTGTCGATGGTGCTTTCTCAGAGTTTCACACACCTGTTAATCCCTATTCAACTCCATTTCAAACAACAGGTGTTATCTACAAGGGCTATGATAGACTCAGGGGCAACAGGCAACTTTATATCTCAAGACCTCATCTTGACACACCAGTTACCTACAATTCCCAAACGCACTCCAGAGTTGCTCCGAGTCATTGATGGAACTCCTATCAGTTCAGGTTCCATTACCTGCAACACCCCAGTACTCAAACTTGAGATTCCCCTAGGAAAATCAACATTTTCAGACACCATCTCTTTAGATGTTATACCAATGAAGTACTCAGTCATCCTAGGTCTTCCATGGCTTCAAAGGCATGATCCAACTATCAATTGGAAGCATTTATCGCTTGGGTTTAGCTCAAATCCGGAGCTCAATACTGAAAAAACCCTTCAAGCCTCAGTTACCCCTATTCAGGTCCAAGACTCAGACTTGTCCCAGATCAAGGATTTTGACCAAACTATGGACGATATATCATCTCTGATATGGGTTAAACCTTTCCAACCTGTCCTGGAGATAGCAGCTACTTCAGATTTGGAGAAATCATCTCAGGAGGTCATTTTGCCTTTAGCATACCAAGACTACCAACATCTTTTTGACAAGGCAAAGGCATCAATTCTGCCAAAGCACCAGCCTTATGACCATGAGATACCACTCGCAGAAGGCTCAATGCCTCCCTACGGCCCTATCTACTCTCTATCTGAATTAGAGCTGAAAACTCTCAGAGAATACCTAGATGAGAACCTTAGTTCTGGCTTTATCAGACCTTCTTCCTCACCAGCAGGAGCTCCTATTCTCTTTGTCAAGAAGAAAGATGGCTCCTTGCGTCTCTGTGTTGATTATAGGGGCCTTAATGCAGTCACTGTTAAAAACAGATATGCTTTACCCCTTATCCCTGAGCTCATGGATAGGCTCTCTTCAGCAAAGATCTTTACCAAGTTAGATCTCAGGGGAGCTTATAACCTGATACGCATCAAGGAAGATGATGAGTGGAAGACAGCATTCAGAACACGCTATGGTCATTTTGAATACCAGGTAATGCCTTTTGGGCTTGCCAATGCACCTGCTTCTTTCCAAGCTCTCATGAATGATATTCTAAGACCTTACTTGGATATCTTTGTTGTTGTCTACTTAGACGACATTCTTATATACTCTTTAGACACTCAAGAGCATGTTCTACATGTTAGACAAGTCTTAGAGAAGCTATCTCAAGCACAACTCTTTTGCAAACTTGAGAAATGTCTTTTCCATATGTCTCAAGTTGATTTCTTGGGACATAGAATTTCAACAGAAGGCATTCAGATGGATCCTGAAAAGACAAAAGCAGTACAAACGTGGCCTATTCCTTCCAGCATTAAAGAGGTTCAGTCTTTCCTTGGGTTTGCCAACTATTACAGGAGGTTTATACCAAGATATACATCCTTGGCTTTACCCCTTACTCAATTACTTCACAAGGACACTTTGTATCACTGGGATAAGACACAGCAAGATGCTTTCGATGCTCTTAAAGGAGAATTCAAAGAAGGGAAAATGTTACTACACTTTAACCCCTTGAAACCTGCCACTCTTGAGACAGATGCCTCAGATTTTGCCATTTCTGGAATCTTATACCAAGCTCCAAAAGACAAACAAGAAGAGCTACAGCCTGTGGCATTTTACTCAAGAAAGCTATCAGCAGCCGAACAAAACTATCCCATTACAGACAAGGAACTGCTTGCCATAGTATGTTCTCTAAAGCATTGGAGATGCTACCTTGAAGGGGCAAACTATCCTATCACTATTTACAGTGACCATTCAAATCTCTTGACCTTTACAACCACTAAACAGCTCAATCGACGACAAGCAAGGTGGTCTGAACAACTAGGAGGTTTTGACTTTGTTATAAAACATGTCTCAGGGGCCAAGAATCAAAGAGCAGATCTCCTCTCAAGAAGACATGACTACCAAGATTCTGCTAAAACAAGCAATACAAAGGCCCTGCTAGACTCTACAAAGCTTATAGCAGCATCTTTAAGCAACCCTCGCACTACAGAGGACTTAGAGGGAAACTTATCCCCTCAAAACCAAGTTGCCCCCATTACCTCTTCTCAGAAACCAGAGACCTTTAAAGACTATACACCCTCAGCAACACTTCTTAAAGCATTCAAAGATGCTTACAACCACGATCCCTTTGCCAAAAGAACTTTGGAATACCTCCAGAAGAAAGGCTCCTCTCTTGAGAAAGTTGGACTACAAAATTTCTCAAAAAATCAGCAAGGACTTCTCTTATTCAAGAGCTATATCTATGTCCCAAGGATAAACGATTACAGCTACACCTCCTACAGCAGTTCCATGATGCTCCAGCTGCAGGCACTTTGGCTTTGCAAAAACTTATGAACTTCTAACAGAAAGTTCTACTGGCCTAGTCTAAGGACTACTCTTCAAGACTATATATCTTCTTGCACAACTTGCAACTTGAACAAACCTACACGGCAAAGCTCTATGGCCTCTTGCAGCCTCTACCTATACCAGAACGCCCATGGGACTCCATATCCATTGACTTTATAGTCAAGTTGCCTCCTTCTATCCCAAAAGGGGTGCTACCCCTTATGACTCTATCCTTGTGGTGGTAGAAAGGCTCACAAAAATGGCACACTTTGAGCCTTGCAATGAGACTATCACAGCTTCTGAACTTGCGTGGCTATTCCTCAAGGTGGTCTTTAAATATCATGGAATTCCTGGGACACTGGATCTCAGATAGGGGAGCAGTTTTCACTTCAAACTTTTTTAAGGAGTTCTCTAAACTCTTAAACATGGAACAACGCTTTTCTACAGCTTATCACCCTCAAACAGATGGCCAGACAGAGAGAGTCAACTCTGTACTTGAACAATATCTAAGAATTTATACAAACTATGCTCAAGACAACTGGGCAGATCTTCTCCATCTTGCAGAATTTGCTTACAACAACACGGTCTCTAACACCACAAAAGAGACACCTTTCTATGCAAACTATGGTTATCACCCTAGGTTTGAAGTGGCAGAACTTAATTGTCCTGAAAATCTCAAAAACCCTTCTGCTACTGAAAGAATCATCTACCTTAAGGGCCTCCAGGACTATCTCAAGGTCCAAATACAGCGTGCACAAGACGAGCAGGCTCAGGCCTTTAACAGGGGGGTGGTTGCACAACAATTTCAAAGTTGGTGATCAAGTCTTTTGTCTAGAAGACATATCACAACTACTAGACCATCAGACAAACTTGATACTAAAAGACTTGGACCCTTTAAGATCACAAGGACTATTGGCAAGAATGCTTTCGAGCTTGCATTACCACCTACTTGGACTATCCATAATGTCTTCCATGCATCTCTCTTGTCTAAGGCACAAGAAAGTTCCTTAAGACCACTTCAGTCTCCTGCACCTCCTGTTCTGATTTTGGATCAACCAGAATATGAAGTTAGAGTCTATCCTTTGACAAAAAGACACTTAGAGGTCAGGACTACTTCCTCGTTAAGTGGAAAGGCTATCCTACAAGTGACAACACTTGGGAACCTAAGAGAAATCTAAAAAATGCATCCAAGCTGATTCTAGAATTTTTTTTCTAAGAAAGCCACCTGGCTAAAGGGCAAGCACACAGCTAACAAACGTCCTTAAGAGGGGTATCATGTCATACTGACATTCGTTGCACTCAGTTTGCTATCAAACTCAAGAGCAAAACTTGGAAATCTCCTCCTCAAACCTTACAAGTCACTATACATATTTTGGCTTATCACACCAACAACAAGAGCAATACTACTCAACGATGCTACAACCATCTATGATTCATTACACGTCATCGCTCCTTAGTTACTGGGCCGATATTTACCACATAGCATATCTCTACAACCCTCTATGATTCATTACATGACATCACTCATACTACCACATGACATATCTCTACCAACTAAGAGGCCTAGGAGCATGAACGATAGCTCTAAAAGCCCCTACGAACCTCTATGATTCATTACATGTCATCGATCTTTAGTTACCCACAAGATTGGGTTAAGTTTATGACATAATTTGTCTATGACATAATTTGTCTATAGGGGTACTCTGAGCTTGGACCTCCTTTTACTTCCTATAGGCTACGAACCTAAGAGATGGTTCTATGGGATTCTCTTACGTCAACTACAGTTACCAAGCCTGGTAAGTCATGGAAAGTCTTGGAAAATGAGAGAACTACACTCCTTTAGCATAAATAGGATTGCCCTTCCTTAAGAAAGGGCAAGCAGACAATACAGTAAATCGACTATCACATACTTCCACGTCTTTTCCAAGCTTCCAAGCATTCATCTTGTTACTCCTTGTTTCTGAAAAGTCAGTGAGGTGTTAACCTCTGACTTACCCTGAGTTCCCAGACTCAACATTTGTTGCAACTTGTCTGAACCACTTCACTACATCACACACCTGATTGCTGCGTTGTGGAATAGTCTAAGCTACGACCCTTTGGCTCTGTTTTCTAAGACAGTGTGTTGTCTTAGTAAATTCATCCCTTCCTTGGGTGGCTAGATTCTCACATCTGGTGCACCCACCATTACAAGTGGCGCCATACTATTGGAAGCCACTGATCCAAACCCAGCTGAAGTCCGGAAAGCTCAGCTCGTCAGGGTTTTGGGGGTTTCCCCCGGGGCTACAAATAGCGTACGTAGGCCCGTAGATTAGGTAGTAATTAATTTTGATCTATATACTGTATTTACCGTGTTCTACTGTGAAGCTTCTGCTCCGTTACCCGCAAGGAATCAATTACGGTGGTTGGGGATTACCATACAAATCCGTGTGTAATTCCCACTTTCCGCAATCACCTCTAACACTAACCAGGTCGGAACTGAGTCGGATGGGTTTCGGGTACTTGAGAAAATCGACTCATGGGGTTCCCCCATCATCTTTTTTGTATCCTTCGTAGTAGACCTATAGGATAGCATCCGTTTAGCCTCCGACTCGCACTCTCATATGCTATTACTGTGAGCTGGGTGCCCTGTGTCCTTACACCTATCAGCCATGTCTTGGCTATCGCAATAAAGGATGATGCAATTGAAGTTGAAGGGTCGTCGCACGCAGAACCTTTCTTTACAAGTCATCTGCAGCACCCTACGAAAGCCGCATTGATTCACTGGAAGCCAGAGATGCTTAAAAGACCCATATTTCGTCAGGCCGTACGCACGTGTGATATGTTCCGTACGTCGGAGTGGAAGGCTCTATACCTTGATTGTCTCGGCTGGGCGACTTGTTTTGAGCGTTAACGAGCTACTGTTTTCGTAGAGGCACAGGAAACGCTGTTGACGGTAAACTTCTTATTGATCATAGTTTGCTTTAACTAACGAGTGCGTAGGGCTGTGACGACAGCAGTTCGCGACCAGATACTAAGACACAATCCCCAGATTGGTGTCTTTTGCGGATCATACAACAATGAGAAAGTCAGGTTTATCGTTCAAGATGCAGTGCTAGAGCAGCCTAGTGACTCTGGCTTTCTCCGGGCCTTCACGCACATGAGCCTCACTTGTGATCCTCGCGCACCTCAGACAGTGCCGGACGAGGTTCGCGATGACCTCCCGCCCGATCCAGAGCTGATGCAGTTTAAGCTTGAGCAGTAAGAGCTTCGCTTGAGCTTAAGCGTTTGTATGAACACGCATTTGTTTAGGGTTCGATTGGAACAGAAGCTGGTGAAGAATATCGTCAATTAAATAGACAGATTGTACGGTAACTAAGACGCTTGGGCAAGAGCTAAAGAGGGAGTACCTCCGGGACTACTTCTACCGTATCCACAACGAAGAACTGAGAAGATCATGAAGAAGGTCACAGTCATGGCACCGACATATGTTGAGCCTGTCGTCAAGCACCAGCTGCCGGAACGGACCCAGCTTCAAGATTCATGTGCGACCTCTCTAAGGGCCTCGCCATGCGACGGATTCATGCCATCGACACAATGGTCGCACTATCTCGTCGCCAAGAACTCCAGTGTCATAAGTCGATCTTGAACATATCGTCCTCGGGAACCTCTCTTGAAGGATCCGCCGTGCCGAAGGAAGAATCGCCTGTTCCTATTATTTTTCCTCTCAAATGCAAGAAAACTCAGTGCATATTCTGCATTGGCGATGATCGCCAGAGTTACGATAGGCGGACGCGCAAATTCTCGAAACCCGACAAGATGATGGACCATTTAGAATAGAGGTTCAGTTTGCAAGGCCGAAGGGCTACTTCTCAACAACATTATCCTTTTCAAGAATCACGTGGAGATGGTGCACAAAATTTGTTGAGTAATCAAATGTATGTATTCCTCTCCTGCCTATGTAACCTATACTGTGATTTACCGATAATCCGTATGGAGATCATGTGAGATCATGTGACTATTACAACAAAATTAGACTTAGAGAGGAAAAAGATATATCTTGAACAACTGGTCCTTGTGACATTGTCCGTTCCGAGACCCTCCGTAACCTTTGCCTTCTGTCTTCATTCTGCAAGTATGTGTAGGTGTAAATACTAGGATATCCTTTTAGAGGAAACACCTGTTGCAGCTCCTCCGTGTTGAATGAACATTATATTTCACGTGATACGCGAACGGAACCGACATCAACGTGCCGGCGAAACAAGGTCTAGACACGGCAAATCTGCCACGCCACCAAGGAGAAAGTAAATCTACTGTATAAAAAATACAAAAACATACGACAGTGGGTATTCGCTGGTGGTCACCCACCCAACTACTAATCCACCGATCTCAAGGTTATGTATGGCAGAGCGGACGGGATGCCCAGTTCTCTTGAGTCTATGGTCGTATGTGATAATTATTTGCGTATCCGTCTTTAGGACCCATGAACCGCCTCTGCTTTTAATCTCTCGACTTACGCATTAACGTCAACCGCCTCGCCCATCTCGCCCGCCTTGAATGAGGTCCATAGCCTTTCTGTATGCTTAGGCGCTCCGTGAGTGACTCATCCTAGGTCTTTGTGGTATATAGCTGTTCAATTCCGCCATACCAAACACGTGATCAAATCCGTATGCCTCACCAGATGGTCCACCGGATGGTCTCGAATGATCCCCCACCAGATGTCCACTGAGTGTTTGAAGAACCCATCTTCTCCCGACTTATAAAATATATCAACGTTCCAGCGCACCTTACTCTCACTCTTGCGCTGTGGTTGGAACATGAGAATAGTTTGTATTTCCAGACTTGTCTACAAAGCCCCCGCATCGTGCAACTCAAGCCTCTCAGTAGCTCAAGCTGCATGCTTGGCTTACCACGTGCGATTGAAAACACCCTCGATACTTTCTTGTAGCCACTCTCCGTTTGGTAATTGACGTATCTTGATCAGCTTTACAGCCCATATTAGCTACAACTAGATATATCAGCTTACATGGCGTTTGCTTTACCTGAAGCCCTTTCTCAATGACTTCCGCACGTGGATATCTTGCATTCATCAGCGCGAGTGTAGCCCACGCTGTATTAACAACCTGACTCTTCTCGTGCTGGACATACTCCGCAACCTCGCACGAGGAATAATGCTCTCCCCAACCTCCGTCCTTCATCTGCTTGCTCACAAGCCAGTCGCAAGCCCTAGGCACGCGCTCGCTTGCCTGGTATGTCTGACCCACACTAGCTAGACTCTCAAAAAAGGTCCCGTATGTGAAGCAGATCGCCCAAGAGCCATACCAACTTCCATCAGGGCGCTGAACATTTGTGATGTAGTCCATAGCTACAGTGATACCCTTCTGGATGCTGTCGCGGCGGTAGGTAGGAAAATGCTTGCGGAAGTGAGAGAGGGAAGTAAGAACGGCGGTAGTGCATTTTGGGTAGGAGTACTCAACCATGATACGATCGAAGACTTCAGCAGGGTTGAGAAGCTCCATCAACTCGCTTCCTCGGGCTTTTTCATAGCTACCGAAGCCGCCATCCTTGTTTTGCATTTTTAGCAGCGTGTCTACGCAGTCTTGTAGGCGGGAGTCGGATATGAGTTTTGGGAAGCCGCTTTGAGATGTTAGAATTGTAGCCTCTACGTTTAAAACTGAATTGTACTCACTAGACTTCCTGAAGCAAGATGGTAGCCTTCATGCCCTCCGCTGAACAATCAGAAACAATATATCCGTTGGCTTTTGTGCTGAATGGCCAACCGCCCTTTCTCTTCTGGCGATAGGGGTCCTTCAAATCCTCTTGGAACTGCGAGAGCTCGATAAACTCTAGTGCCTTTTGCATAGTATCCTTGAATTCTGGAGTCCTCGCCAGACCAGCTTCCGCAACAGCAATAACGTTACAAGCTGTATCCCATAGCTGCACCCCATTTGTTCCTCCGCTAGTCATGCCATCCCTACTTTGCCAGAGGTACGTTGTCAATTTCGCCCAGTGTCGACGTACAGCAGTCCGATCCCCGCCGTCGGCAAAGTGCGCAACGACCGTATGGAAGGCTTTGTTGACTGGAGCAAGGTCGTTGTAAGATGTGTTTTCGTCTTCGCGCCGTATTAGGTCCCTTACAGCCACATTAGCTTGATTGTGCAGCCAAGATGGCCTCAGATATATTTCCCATGCCCGCATAACAGTACTCATGACCCTCACAAGTGGAGTGTATGGCCGCTTTAGGTCAGTTGCAGCCACGGTGCTGCTGTTCGCTACAAAGTCGATAGAAGAGTAGGGCAGGACGTAAATTTCCTCGCGCAGTTCCTTTAATAGTGGATTCAAAGGCATTTTACACTTGTTGGCGTACAGATATGAGGTCGGGAGGTAGACGACACGGCATTGAATCCACCACCGCCAGGGGTGAAAGGGAACCCAATCTGGTAGAAGCCTGCGGGTATGGTCAGTAAAAATAGCAGACATGTCAAACAGCCGACATACCAGAACTCAGGAGGGACAGGGTTCACGCCCTCCCACTCATATAGGTTCAACGTAGACAGCCAATACTTGCCCCATTGTGGAGCACCAATAGCACCGCCTATACCAGGAAGTAAAGCACCCAGCAGCAACGACGGCAGCAGCACGGTCAACAGACCTATTGCTATCAGTTTAACAGCATCAAGGTCGTCAACCGCCCATTTCTCCTCAGAGTTAGGTTTTAGCTCGCCCCCACGTCTCCATAGCATAATGTTGGGACTACTCTTGTCATGTCCAATGTCCTTCCTGATTCTGCAAATTCTTGCTTGGGGAAATTCTTTATTAAGAACAATAACTGGTGTTCCAAACCCTTTCTTGTGGCCAACAACATGCTCATGTTTGACAAGAGAACTTC
>NW_020167575.1:0-25092 GCF_001641265.1 Pseudogymnoascus destructans | reverse complement strand
CTCCCTATTCACACTCCTCTCACTTACACTTCCCTCTCATTCACACCCCTCTCACTCACACCCCTCTCACTCACGCCCTCTCACTCACGCCCCTCTCACTCACCCCTCTCTCACTCACCCCTCTCTCATTCACCCTTCTCTCATTCACCCTTAAACCCTAACACTCTCACTAACCCTTCAACCTTACCACTCTCACTCACGCTTCTCTACCCTCTCACTCACACTTCTCTACCCTCTCACCCACCCTTCCTTAACTCTCACTCACACTTCATCCCTACCACACTCCTTCACTATTCTCTCACTCACCATTCAACCATCCTTACTTCCCATTTCACCCTTATTCATTCCCCATTTACTCCCTAACCCTAAACTCCCGTTACCACCCTCTCACTTCCCCGTTTATCCCCCATACTATCCTCTCCCTTCCCATTTCCCAACTCTCACTTCATCTTCAACCCTCTCTCACTTCCCACTTCACTTCCCACTCCACCTCCCCTCTCTCACTTCCTACTTCACTTCCCCTTTCCCTCCTCCCACTCTCCCTTTAAACTCTACCACTCCCCGTTTAACTCCTTTCCCTCCTCCCACTCTCCCTTTAAACTCTACCACTCCCCGTTTAACTCCCTTTCCCTCCTCCCACTCTCCCTTTAAACTCTACCACTCCCCATTTAACTCCCTCTCCCTACTTCCCATTTTACTTCTCGCTTCATTAAAACTCACTTCCTGTTCAAACCTCCCAACTCCCCATCTAACTGCCTCTCACTTCCCATTTCACTCCCCGTTTCCCTTATATAAAACCCTATCAAAATTCCAAAAACCCCATTACGTTCGTCTCATATAACTACCCTATTAACAATATTAAACCTTTTATTGACCCATCTTATTCCCAAAAATATATCTCGTCCATTATAATTACTGCCTTTATATAACCCCCCCTCCATCACCCAAATTCAAAATTCGTCTCTCATTTTATCTCGTATCAAAATTCTGAATACGCCATTCTTTTCCTCTCCAAAAATTACCCCTATAACATCCCTTCACCTCCCGTCACCCCAACTCAAAAACACACCCCCCCCCTACTTGACCGAAATCGAATTATCTCCCTTATTTAAACTTGTAATAAAATTCTGAAAACGCTTTTGTAAGTCTCGTAAAACTACTCTATTAACGATATTATTTTCGGATATATTTCCCTATCTTATTCCCAAAACTATATTCTCATCTGTTATAATTATTCCCTTATATATCCTACCCCTATTCACACCAACTCGAAATTCGTCCCCCATTTCAACTGGTATCGAAATTCTGAAGAAGCCATTCTCTTCCGCTTGCAAAACTACCCTATTGACGATATCAAACTATTCCTCTACAATGTCCCCTTACTTCCCCTCATTCCCATCAAAATAACTGCCGCCCCCCCCCCCCCCCCAAACTCAACTGAATTCGAAATTCGCCTTCCATTTCACCTCGTATCAAAATTCCGAAGAAGCCATTCTCTTCCCCTTCAAAAACTACCTATTAACGATATCGAACGCTCCTTATACATCACCTCTATCATAACTTATAATACCTCACTCAATATATTTGCTGCCTTACCTTTGCCACCCGACGGAAATCAAAGTAACTCACCCATTTCAATTTGTAACCCTAACCCTAAAGACACCATTCTCTTCTCCTCGTATTTCTCGTCATTTCCTGATGTCGAACGATAAATTCTGTCTGTTGCTGCACATGTTATACTTGGGGATAAAAATCGGGTCTTCCTGGAACCCCCCCAAACCACCACCCGTCTAAATCCGGAATATCTCTCTCGTTTCAAATCGTATCAGAAATACGAAGATGCCATTCCCTTCCCCTTGCAATCCTCTTTTAATACCACCCTCGAACGATAAATTCTGTTGCTTACTGCAAAACTTATTGCTCTCCTTATACCTGCCCCCCCCACCCATTGCCAGTCGTCTAAATCCGAAATAACTCTCTCGTTTCAAATCATATCAAAATTATGAAGACGCTATTTTGTTCCCCTCCAAATTCTCTTTCAGACGTGATGCCGAACGATAAATTCGGCCGCCTATTGCAATACTTATAGCCCCTCATCTGACATACCCTCCTCCCCCCTTCCGCCTGACCATATCCGGAATATCTCCACCGTTTTAATTCGTATCAAAAATCGGAGGACGCCATTTGATTCCCCTTGTAATTCTCTATCATTGACGATGACGAACGTTAAGATCGGGTTGTCGCTTCAAAAGTTATCACCCCTCAAGAACTATGCCTCCCTTCCACCCCCTGTCACCTACCACCCACCAAAATCCGAAATAACCAACCCAATTTGAATCGTACTGAAATTCAGAGTACGCCATTTTATTCCTCTTGAAACGCGCTTCAATTTGCCGTGTTGAACGTTAGATTCCGTCTGTCGATTGAGAAGTTATTGGCCTTCGAAAATTAAGGTCCACTGGCCCCCTTGCCACCAACCATCCGTTTAAATCCGCAATAACTAACTCACTTCTACTCGTATTAGAAATCGGAGGACGCCATTTTCTTCCCCTTGTAAATCTCTTTGAATTACGACATCGAACGTTACGCCTTGCCTCTCGGTCCGGGTTTTATACCACTTCCCGTTCCATGCCCTCTTCTTCTTAATCACCCATCGAAATCCGTTATAACACAATCATTTCAACTCGTATCAAAAATCGGAGGAGGCCATTCGATTCTGCTTGCAATTATCTTTCAATGGCGCTATCGAACGTTGAGTTCTGCGCACCGCTGCAAAAGTTATACCACGTCTCATATGTAGAACCCCCTTTGCCCCCTACCCACTGCTGCCCGTCTAAATCATAAATATCTTCACCATTTTAACTCGGATCACAAATCGGGATACGCCATTCGATTCCCATTGTAAATCTCTTCCATTAACGATGCCGACCGTTAAGTTTCGGCCGTCGCTGCAAAAGTTGGAATCCTTCTCACATGTTGCCATGGGGCCCCATTTCCTGGGCCCGGCCCAACAAATCCGAAATAACTTACTTGTTTCAAGCCGTATCAAAAATCGTAAGAGGCCATTCGATTCCTCTTGTAAATCTCTTTCAATGACGATACCGAACGTTAGCTTTCGACCGTAGCTGCAAAAGTTATAATCCTTCAAAGTAGGTGCTCCACCACACCCACTGATGCCCCAGCGAAATCTGCAATATCTCACCCGTCTCAACTCATATCACAAATCGGAGGACGTCATTTGATTCGTCTTGCAAATCTCTTTTATTAACGCCATCGAACGCACCGTCTGCATGCTGCGTCAGGTTCTTACAATCCATCCTATAACATGCCCCCCCCAACCACCCCTCCCATGCATCGCCCGACTAGAACCGGAATGTCTCCACCATCTGAAGTCTGATCAACAATCAGAGTACGTCAATTTGTTCCCCTTGCAAAGCTGCACAAGAGACGTCAGCGAACATTTACATCGGTCGCGAGGCTGTCAACTTACAGTCCTTGCAAGAACGTGAGTTCGAAAATGGGCCATGGGACAAGCTCCCTACTCCTCCTCACCTGGCTGCCAGTTGCTCTGCTTCGTGAAGAAGACGCAGGAGTAGCGCGTGCCCTCGAAGGGTGCGATCCAGTGCTCGAGGACTGCAGAGCGGAACAGGACAACATCCCCTGGCTGGAAGGGAATCTTATAACCAAGGGCTGGCAGGCACAGCTCCCCTCCTTCGAACTCTCCAAAGCAGGCCATCGCAACCCAGCCATCCAGCACATCGTGGTTGTCCTTGTGTGGCCCAACCTGGGCGTTTATCAGGATCGCGAGGCAGTGCCAGCAGCTCCTGTTGCTGAACTTGAAGACCTCCAGCTCAGGCGTGGCTGCACACTCGCGGAGGTAGTTCTGCCTGTACTGCTCGTAGGCCCTGGGATCGATCTCCTGGAAGAGCCTCCCAATGGTCTGCGCGAGGGGGGCCATCTTCTTGTAGAGGGCCAGGGTGGCCCCGAAGCCATTTCCAGTCCTGCGCATGTCAGAGCAGATGGTGGGAGGCGAATTTGTCTGGCCTGTGGCGTGCCACAACCCAAGGTGGTAGACTCCCCACTTCTTCCCCTCGCGCTCAGCCTTCCTGGCCTGCTCCATCTCGTGCCTCTTGTCACTGCTGGGCTTGGGGGTGGCGCGAGCTCCGTGTACTGCTCAATGGCACCAGCCATGAGGCGGCAGAGGTCCTTGTTCCTGTCCGGGAGGCTCAGCCCCCCCCTCATGTAGACGAGGAGCTGCTCTGGGTCCTTGTCAGCAGAGTTGAAGACGGTGACGGGCTGGATGTCGAGGCCATCCTTCCCACCATCCTTGGGATGCCCTGGAGCAGCGTGAGGTGCTTGCTGAGCTCGAGGCCCTGCTCCAGTGTGGTGGTGACCTTGGGGTTGGGTGGCGTGATGAGGTTGGTCCAGGCGAGGTCTGTGGTGATGACCCGGGCATTGCCGCGGAACTTGGCCTTCCAGTTATGGGAGAACTCCCTCCTCTCCTTCCACTCATATGGCGAGTGGGCTGTGTGGTGCTGGTGGCGCTTCTGGATGGAGGGTACTGGTGGCATGGTGTCGCGAGCTCAGGTCTTGATGGTACCTCACTATAAGATGGTATAGTCTAGGATCCCCAAAGGCAGATGACACAGGATGGTGTGCCCCTCTTGACACTCGAGACTGAGCTGTGTGCTGGCGTGAAGAAAGCGTGGAAAAATGTTGGGTGGTTGTTGCGCGAGCTCAGGTTTTGATGGTACCTCACTATAAGATGGTATAGTCTAGGATCCCCAAAGACAGATGACACAAGATGGTGTGCCCCTCTGCCACTCGAGACTGAGCTGTGTGCTGGCGTGAAGAAAGTGTGAAGAAATGTTGGGTGGTTGTTGCGCGAGCTCAGGTTTTGATGGTACCTCACTATAAGATGGTATAGTCTAGGATCCCCAAAGACAGATGACACAAGATGGTGTGCCCCTCTGCCACTCGAGACTGAGCTGTGTGCTGGCGTGAAGAAAGTGTGAAGAAATGTTGGGTGGTTGTTGCGCGAGCTCAGGTTTTGATGGTACTCACTATAAGATGGTATAGTCTAGGATCCCCAAAGACAGATGACACAAGATGGTGTGCCCCTCTTGACACTCGAGACTGAGCTGTGTGCTGGCGTGAAGAAAGCGTGGAAAATGTTGGGTGGTTGTTGCGCGAGCTCAGGTTTTGATGGTACCTCACTATAAGATGGTATAGTCTAGGATCCCCAAAGACAGATGACACAAGATGGTGTGCCCCTCTGCCACTCGAGACTGAGCTGTGTGCTGGCGTGAAGAAAGTGTGAAGAAATGTTGGGTGGTTGTTGCGCGAGCTCAGGTTTTGATGGTACCTCACTATAAGATGGTATAGTCTAGGATCCCCAAAGACAGATGACACAAGATGGTGTGCCCCTCTGCCACTCGAGACTGAGCTGTGTGCTGGCGTGAAGAAAGTGTGAAGAAATGCCGGGTGGTTGCCGCGCGAGAAGGAAAAAATGTGTAAAGGACTAAGTTTGGACTTGACGGTAGAAGTTCTGATATAGACTGAGACGAGCCACGCCCGCTAGCTGCGTGGCAACTCACATGACTGACCACCCCATCAAAATTGGGTTGAAAAAAAAAAACGTCGAGATCCGAGGCCGGGAGGAGCATGGCTGCGTTCGTCTGGGCGAGGGCTACGCAGTTACATGAAAAGGGGGATGGATTTGATGGCATCTCGCTAAGAAAATGGCGATCTCGGTTAAAAAATGCCCCATCTTCTAACCCTGGTCGGGAGAGGCCATGGCAGTGGTGTGGACATGGGAGTTGCATGTTGGGATTCGTCCTTGCCAGTCTCACCTGGGTATGTAATTATAAGATAATCGTACGAGTATCAGAACTAGAGTATTGCCTCGAAATATCCCAAGGGCTAGTCTGGTATTCGAGCTATGGGGGTCTATAAACGCTTCCGATTAATTGGGGGTGATGGGGAGGGGGCAGCCCATGCCCTAAACATAGCAACGATCAATGTTCGGGAGTGTCACAACCAAACGCGGTTAGGCGAAAACCTTAAAAAGATGTCAACCCTACATCTCGAGTTCGACGTTTAATATACAGCTTATATTGCTGTAATAAGATCATATGTATTGGCGGTATGTGTCATCGTCAGTAATTTAATGCAGTTCATATCTCGTCGAGGAGTGTGATTATTATAATCCGTTCCAATTTATTTAAATTGCAGAGAATAATATTTCTCAACTCACGACATAATTAATATGGCTCTATGGCTACAGTCTATATTATAAATACATGGCGCTACCAGTCGAACACCCATTCGCTAGTTTAATATGCCTCGAACTCGAGCAGCGCTGCTGCTGCGATCTTTACCCCCCAGATGCCCTTCCCACCTGCAAACTCGGCCACCTGCCCACACCATGACAGGAACACATCCACGTCATTGAACGCCCCTGCTGCCCCTGCCCTCACTGCCTGCTCACCGAACCTCTCCTGCAGCCACTGTTCGCCCCAGTCTTGTGGAACACGCCGTAGCAGAGCGGCATCACGATGTCTGCGTACCTGCACTGCTCGAGGCCACTGGCCGGGTCTGCACGTTGACAGACCGACTGTGGGTTGTAGCACCAGTAGCACGCCGCGAAAGCTGAGATCCATGGCCCGCGGCCCTGCCCCCTCCTTCTGGCCTGGTCGCGCGCCCTGAAGAAGTCGAACCGCTGGTGGCACTTGGTGAACTGGTGGTCCCACTGCTCCCCGAGCCCTCGACAGAGCAGGCACGTCCCCTTCACGGTGAGGAGGTCCTCCTTGTAGCGGCTGAGCTCGAGGTATGCCAAACGCCGCTTCTCGTGGATGGCTGCACTCCCTGTGTGCGGCATTGCCTCTGTGGCATCGTCACGGGGCACGTGTGATGGGCTGGGGCCACTGCTGCAGACATCGCACGCCACATCATCCCTGGTGCCATCGCACTGCCGAAGCTCTGATGCCTCATCGAGGTGCGCACTCAGACACGTGCGCCTGCACTCCCGGCCTTCGAGGTAGCGGTAGAGTGCCCTCGTCTCGACATCCATACCGGCGTTGCCCGCCTGCGACTGCCACTTGTGCGGCAGGAGCACGGCTGAGTATGCCTCCCCTCCATCGCGCCCAGCCCGACCGGACTCCTGCGCAAAGTCGACGAGGGAGCGTGGCTCGTCCAGGTGCATGACGAGCCGGACATGTGGGTAGTCGAAGCCGGCGCTAAGGGCCGACGTCGCCACAATGTATGGCAGCTCGGGTGTGGTGAGCCACGTCCTGAGCAGCTCCTGCTTCTCCTCTGCCGTGCCGGCCATCGCGGTGTAGACCGGGCAGCGGAGCAGGCTGCCCAGGTCCTGTGCCTCCTCCCGTGTCCGCACGTAGAGTATGATCTTGTCTCGGGTCTGGTCGAGCAGCCCGCTCGCCCGCCACGCGTCCCTGGCCCTCCGCGCGCCCTCTTCTAGCAGGCTCCCCTGCCCTGTGGCCCGCTGCACGAGGTACGAGAGGTTCCGCCTGTTCGTTGAGGCCCGCACGACCTTTGGCTTCACGAGGTTGTTCTGCCTCTCGAACGCGGCCTGTAGCATTGCGGCAGGGTGGCCGTCAGGTAGACGAACTGCGTGCGCACGCTGCGGATGAGGGCGAGGTCGGCCATGGCGTGACGGTACTCGGACGCCGTGATTGTGAGGTGCGCCTCGTCTATCACGACGCGGCCGAGCTGCTGCGTCGCGGCCAGCCTGTGCGCATACGCCCGGAACTGAGACGTGCTCGCGGCCTCGACCGTGACGAACACCAGCGGTGCGTCCCGCTCCTCGCCCGGGCCCACACGAGGTGGTCTATCCCGAGCTCCTGCACACGCCGCAGCAGGTCGCCACGCAGGGACACGAGCGGCAGCACGAGGATCGTCACGCCCGCATCAGGCAGGACACAGGGCAGCATGAACAGCAGGCTCTTCCCCTCGCCGGTGCCCAGGGATGACTGCTCCGTCCATGACATGACGACCGTCATCGCCCGCTCCTGTGCGGCCGACTTCCACTGCAGCTTGTCGTCGTGGTAGAGCCCCCTCGCGCACTTCAGCAGGGCTGCAGCAGACCACCTCTTCCGCGGCCGGTGCACGCCCACGGCAATCCTCTTCAGCATCCGCGGCCTGTCGGACCCTGCCACCTCTGCCGCCTCGCGCTTCCTCTTCCCTGCTGCTGCGACCGCATCCCCGAGCACCGTGTCGAGATCCCACAGCCCCCTCCACAGGGATGACGCGCGCAGGTTCCGACGGATGAGGCCATCCCACACATTCCCAAAGTTCGCGTTCAGCTGGTTCGCGTAGCTGCGGTTCACCACCCGCGTGCTGTGGTTCCGCTGCCTCGTCATGGTCCGGATGTCATCCTCCATCTCCTCTGCATCCTCATCGTCGTCGTCGGCCCCGATGCCCTCGAAGCACGCAAGGTCGCCCGCAAACTTGGTCTTCACAATGTTGACCGTCATCTGGCGCCAGTTGGCGATGTGCAGCCGTGGCACCTTGGCCCGCACGCACGCCTGCTCCATGCACCGCGTCAGCCGGTTGTCGGCCCACACGGCCCCGTCCTTCCACCACAGGTACGCGGACATGATTGCGCGTGGGGAGGACTGGCGCAGGAAGGCCTGGCGGAGCGGCACGACGTAGACGAGGTAGTCCAGCAGGAGGTCTCCGATGGCGGCTGGCAGGAAGCGGATGTTGTCCTTGAACCTGCCCGTCTGCTGCTGGCCCTTGTGGTAGGTGGTGTGCAGCATCACGAGCCCGTGCTTGAGGTAGACGCTACGCCTCCGCTGCGTGTTGCGCCAGGTGAGGGAGAACAGCTCGCTCTCGCGCAGCGGCTGGCCCGAGGCCATGTGGATGAGGACGAGGAGCCGCTTGAGGAACTCGTCAGCGACGGCCTCGTACTGGTCGATGGCCTTCTGTCGCCACATGACCCTCGTGACCCCTGCATCAGCCTCTCCATCCTCTCCATCCTCAGCAGTAGGTGCAGCAGTGGTGTCGAGGAATGACGCTCGGAGTGACTGCGACTCCCGTATGACATTGCGCAGTGAGCCCGCGAGCGGCTTCAGCAGTGCCGCGTTCTCCCGGTGCTCGCCAAAGTGCCAGCTAAAGTTGTCGGCGTCGAGGTTGTCCTTGAGTGCCCACGCGCGCATCCGTGGCAGGCCCGCTGCGCCAAACATGAGCTCGCCGTGCAGCAGATGCTGCGCCTGCCTGAACTCCGACAGCAGCAGCTGCTGCACCTCGTCCATGTTCAGGTCGACGTCCCTGTAGGTGAGGATCTGCTCGTCCTCGTCCCAGTGCGCCTGGTGCGAGCCCACTCCGTCCTTCGACACCGCGAACAGCAGCAGGCGCCAGCCCAGTATCTCGCCCATGGGCGTCTCCGTGTCCGGCCGCAGGTACTGCTCGCAGATGCTGTTGATGTGCTCGAGCGTGCTGCCGGCGCCCGACCTCTCGAGGTATGCGGCCGTGCTGAAGATGAGCAGCTGCACAGCCCAGATCAGGCCGGACAGGCAGCTGTTGAAGTTGCCCGGCTCCTTCCACGACTTGGTGCGTGGCTTGACGCTCAGCATCGCGCAGAAGCTGAGGAGCGGCGAGCTGAAGCGGTCGCCGCCGAACTCGTGGCAGACGAGGGCCATGCAGAGGGATCGGAGGGCGTCGTTCAGCGCTAAGCGGTCTCCGTCGGCAGCGCACTCCAGGGCGGCCTCCCAAGCTGTCGTCTGCTCGTCCGTCAGCCGGATCCGGTCCTCGGGCGCCTGCCCTGGTCCGCGCTCAGAGGTGGCGTGAAGTGGCTGCCGCAGTAGGCGACGCGCGGTAGCAGTACGCCATGAACTGCTTCCAGTACCCAAAGTTTGTGCGCGCAGTGTGGATGGCTCCTTCTTGGGGTCGAAGCCGCGCACCCTGCCTGCCCTGCAACTGGCTGGTGCCGATGAGGTAGGGGCGCCATGGAAGCGGCTCAGCGCGAGCTGCCTCGGCCACGTCAGCATGCAGTCCGGCCCGTCGAAGCACCAGCCGTGCACCTCAGCGAGGATCTCGTCCATGACCTCGAGCATCAGGAACAGCTCGGGCTCTCCCTCATCTGCGCTCTTCGGCAGCGCAAAGGAGGCGTGCATCTCGTCCTTCTCTAGGCCCCGCACGTGGTTCTCGATGCCAGTCCGCCTCAGCCACGGGACCGCAGCCGAGGGGTGGCTGTCGAAGCCGTGCACCTTGTTGCCCTCCGTCTTGATGTCGTCCGCTACCATGGTCGCGTCCGCGTCGGCCAGGTCGAAGAAGGCCTGCTCCTGCGGCTCGAGGGCGATGGCGGCAGTAGCTGCGTCCCCTTCCGCCCTGTCGTCGTCTGTAACCACAAAGTACCGGACATGCTCGGTCTTTGCGAAGAAGGTCTGCACCGTGCATCTCTGCCACGCGCCACCCTCACTCTGCTGCGACGGCTTCTGCCCGTGCTCCCGGACACGTGCGCCCTGATGGCCGGCCCGGACCGGGTCAGGGTCGGCCGGCCGTCGTCGCAGAGGATGCAGGAGAATGCCGGATGGCGGCGCAGTCCCTCGATGGCGATGCAGGGCTGGTCTGGCAGGGCGACCTGTCCCGGGGGCCGCAGCTCATGCGTCGCGAAGAGGTCGAGCAGGGTGCGCAGCTCCGGCCCCTTGAGGTCGTGGGGTGGGTGCCTCAGGTGCCACTCCTGGCTGGCGCGCGCGGGCATGAGGCAGGTCCCGCAGTCGCGGCAGAGCAGCACCCCGTGAGTTGCGAGGTAGGAGAAGCTGGCCGCCATCCTTCCCTTGCGCGAGCGGTGTGTGTGCGCTATTCGCCCTTCGTTGCATGCTCTGTATGCGTGCTTGATGCGCCTGCGCCGTCCCGGGGGTCTCCCAATTTGCTGCACAATAATCGCTCCACAATGGCCGTGTGCGCGCGCGAGCGACAGGGGTCGCTCGCGTGGGGATTCCCAATTTGCACTACAGATACGGCCGCTTCTAGGGGTAGCCATTCTTTTCCTCTCCAATAATTACCCCTATAACGATGTCAAACCCACACTCTACAACATCCCTTCACCTCCCGTCACCCCAACTCAAACCACTACCCCCCCCCCTAACTCGACCGGAATCGAGTTATCTCCCTGATTTTAAAACCCTATCAAAATTCTGAATATGCCATTCTGTTCGTCTCGTAAAACTACCCTGTTAACGATATCAAACCTTTTATTTTCCCTACCTTATTCCCAAAAATAAATTCTCAGTTATTATAATTATTCCCTTACATATTCTATCCCCCTACTCACACCAACTCGAAATTCGCCTCCCATCCTAATCCGTATCAATATTCCGAAGAAGCCATTCTCTTCCGCTCGCAAAAACTACCCTATTGACGATATCAAACTATTCCTGTACAACGTCCCCTCACTTCCCATCATTCCTATCAAAATAACTCCCCCCCCCCCTTACTCACCTGAATTCGAAATTCGCCTCCCATTTCAACTCGTATCAAAATTCTGAAGAACCCATTCTCTTACCCTTCAAAAACTACCCTATTAACGATATCGAACGCTCCTTATACGTCATCTCTATCATAACTTATACCCCACTCAATATATTCGATGCCTTACCTTTGCCACCCGACGGAAATCGAAATAACTCACTCATTTCAACTTGTACAAATAATCGGAAGACGCCATTCTTTTCTCCTTATATTTCTCGTCATTTCCTGCTGTCGAACGATAAGTTCTGTCCGTTGTTGCACAAGTTATACTTGGGGTAAAAAACCGGGTCTCCCTGTAACCCCCCCACCACCACCCGTCTAAATCCGGAATATCTCTTTCCTTTTAATTCGTATCAAAAATATGAAGACGCCATTCTCTTCCCCTTGCAATCCTCCCCTAATATCACCCTCGAACGATAAATTCTGTCGCCTACTGCAAAACTTATGGCTCTTATCATACCTGCCCCCCCACCCATTACCAGTCGTCTAAATCCGAAATAACTTGTTCGTTTGAACTCGTATCAAAATTATGAAGACGCCATTTTGTTTCTCTTCCAATCCTCTTTCAAATGTGATGCCGAATGATAAATTCGGCCGCCCATTGCAATACTTATTGCCCCTCATCTGACATACCCTCCTCCCCCCTTCCACCCGACCATATCCGGAATATCTTCACCACTTTAACTCGTATCAAAAATCGGAAAACGCCATTTGATTCCCCTTGTAATTCTCTATTATTGACGATACCGAACGTTAAGATCGGGGTTGTCGCTTCAAACGTTATCACCCCTCAAAAACTATGCCTCCCTTCCACCCCCTGTCACCTACCACCCACCAAAATCCGAAATAACCAACTCATTTTGAATCGTACCGAAACGCGGGGTACGCCGTTTTATTCATCTTGGAAACCTCTTCATTTCGCCATATCGAACGATAAATTCCGTCTGTCGGTTGAGAAGTTATTGGCTGTCAAAAATTATGCTCCACTGGCCCCCTTGCCACCAACCATCCGTCTAAATCCGCAATAACCAACTCATTTCTACTTGTATGGAAAATCGGAAGACGCCATTTTCTTCCCCTTGCAAATATCTTCTATTGACGATACCGAACCTCAAGTTTCGCTGGTCGCTGCAAAAGTTATTGTCCTCCAAAACATATCCTCCACCCGCCCCCCTGCCACCTACCGAAATCCGCAATAACTTGCTCGTTTCAACTCGTATCGAAAATCGGAAGACGCCATTCTGCTCCCCTTGCAATTCTCTTTCGATGACGCTATCGGACGATAAGTTCTCCGTGTCCTTGCAAAACTTATGCCACTTCCCATACCATGTCTCCCTGCCCACAAAATCCGGAACCTCTCTCTCATTCTAACTCGTATCGGAATTCCGAAGAAGCCGTTTTCTTCCCCTTGTGAAACTACCCTGTTGCTAATGTCCAACAACCCCTAACCCTTCTCGCCCCAAATCCTATTACCCTTCAAATACCATGCCCACCTCGCCTTCCTCCCTCTGGGGGTGGCCGTCGGCGGGCTTCGCCTGGATGGGTTCGACTTCTAAACCCACCTCCCCCCTCGTCATTATACCATATATCCGGCATGCCATCCGCCACGTCAACATCCAATTCCCCTCCCACACCCCTCCAAACCCTTCCCCAACCTCACGCATCCACTCCCAAACATCACACTCAAAATCCCCTCGGAACCCAACCGCCTCCACTATCCCTCGCAAATGCCCACTTCCAATAATACATATAATCCTGGCAACATCACCTCGGATATTCACACCACCCATCCTCCATCCGTCGGCATATCTTCTGCGACAACCCGCATTTCCAACAATGCTGATACCTCCACAATCAATCATCTTCCGCCACTCCCAGTACCTGACATATCCATCCCTGAGTCTCTGCCAAAACACAATCCTCATACGCATGCGCCCCTTCCTCTTCAACATCCCCTCCACGGATGAATCGGCAGTATATGCAATGTCCTCGCACCTCATCCATCACTTCCATCATCTGCTCGTCCCATTCTTCTACGGCCTGCAACCGCCTCTGGATATCTGCGACCCATTCGGCACCTCTTCCGTGGCCTCCACCTCTTCCGTGGCCTCCACCCTCCCCTCACCTCCGCCCCCACTCCTCTGCCACTCTTCATCTGCACCGGTCGCAAAACACGCTGTCCGTCTGCCCGCAACTGCCCTCCTCCGCTCCATCCATGTGTTGACTTAACACAACCCGCGACATCCCTGGCTCTCAATCAATTC
Source organism: Pseudogymnoascus destructans (assembly GCF_001641265.1). NCBI lineage: Eukaryota > Fungi > Ascomycota > Leotiomycetes > Thelebolales > Thelebolaceae > Pseudogymnoascus > Pseudogymnoascus destructans. Next base: position 11,338 of record NW_020167575.1, on the reverse strand, counting down.
CATCATCGCATCTTCGTCAACCTCTCCACTGAATACTCACTCATAATCTCCCTCGCTTCCAACCCCGGCTGCTCTCCACCCGCGTGATGATCACCGACTCACTCACCTCCCCACCTCGCCCTCCACGCCCAGACTGCTGCACGAAGCTCGTCAACCCATACGCGACCCACGTGAACAATCATCATGATCCCCTCAATGTTGATTCCCGTCCCCAATGCCCCCGTCGCAACAATCCATCCACCCTCCCGCTCGCCCATCGCCGTAAACCTCCCCCTTATCGTCTGCTCTCGCTCGATAAAATGCGCACTCCAATAACTCGCAGATCAACCTACCCGTGTCATAACTCCGCACGTATATGACCCTCGCTTCCCACGGCCCAGCGTCACCTGCTGCACATGCTTTACGGCAATGTCGGATGGTGCCTCATCCTTGCTGTCCCTAACCTCGTATCGGATTGTCCTTCATCCCGTGCTTCGCCGGAATATCTGCGCATTGTCAGCGCACAACCGCTCCTTCAACACGTCCTCCAACTGAACCATCAATGTCGCCGTCAACCCGGTAAATGGGCAGTTCAAATACCGCAACATCCACAACTCTCGTAACCGCTCCCGGTACGATGTGTCCGTGTACGCAACGTGGCACTCGTCGAAAAACACATGGGCCAACCGTCCTTCTATTTCCAACCCCTTTGCGTAATGCAAAAACTCGCCCTGCACTGCTCGGTCTGCGCTGACCACAATCAACTGCCGCAACTCATGCCCGGACTGCTCGTCAACCCACTCCTCGCAATCCAACCCAGCTGCCTCCCACGGCTGACAATGTCATCCACCAAAGCTGCGAACGGCACGACCACAACCACTGTTTGCTGACGCGTCATCGCTGCTACGGAAAAAAACAACGCCGACTTCCCGCTGCTCGTCGGCAACACAATGATCAATGGCTGTATGGGGGATGGGTGGTGCACCAATTCCAACGCTGCCGCCTGACCTTCCGACCGTGGTTTGGCATTGATGTTGTGGTATATGCGCTGCAATCCAACCAACGATGGCGCTGGCCCTCCCATCCTCTCTCTCTTCACTGGCCGCATGGTTAACTGCTGGCTGGCTTCGCGTCTGTGTCTGGCCTTGACCTTGGGAATCCCTCCCCCCCCCAGCTCCCATAACCCGTGCCATGCCATCGACGCCTGCTCATATGCCGTCAGCAACTCTGGCCCTAGTCAGTGTAAAAATGCCCATCGACCGCGTAGTGCGCTTGTGCTACTCGCCGTCCATGTCCAGACTGCCTGTTGAATGGTTAACCCTTCTGCGCTCGCACCTGACAGATCTGCACAAAGCTCACCGGACCATGATGTGACGGAACGTGTCCAGCTCCAGCTCCTCGTCGTCATCCCCCTCTGCAAAATCCTCCCCGTCCTCAGCCTCCTCATGCTCCTTCTCCCACGTCTTGCTTGCCCGCATCAAATGCCTTGTGGCAATCCCAATCGCCACATGCCTCCATGCAGACACTGTCAAGCGCACACCCACGTGCACCTTGCTAGCGGACGCCAATGCCCTGCTCAGCTCCTCGCCAGCCCACGGCCCTCGTCTGTCCCCAAACAAATACTCTGACTCTCGCTGATCCAATGCCCGCGCAAATGGACGCACGTATACCAGATACTGTGCCAACACCTGTCCCACCTCGTCCGGCAGACACCGTACAATGTACTCTGTGTTCCCCCGTCTCTTCCGTGCCTTGTCATACATGGTTAAGAAGCACATCCGCCCGTTGACCACGTATATGTTCCGGGCTGAATAAACACTGTTGCTCACCTTCACCGAACCCAACTCGGGCCCGCGTCCGGGCTGCCCACCCGTTACGTGCATGCACACCATCAGCTTCCGTAAGAACTGTCCCTCCTTTATCAGATACTTCTCCACCTGCGGCCGGAACCATTCGGCTGCTTGCGTCGCTCGGTTGTTTCGTAGCAACCTCCACCCCCCACCACCCCTCTGCGCTCGCTCCAACAAATACCGATAACCAACCCCGACCTGGTCCTGGTTCTGCACATGCTCGACGAAGCTGAAGTCCTGCTGACGGAACGACTGGCTCCACGCCATGCTGTCCATGATCCGATCCAAATCAATGGCCTTCACATCACATCCGAACGTCAACACCCCCATCAATGCTTGCAACTCCACAATCAACGCGTGGCACATCGCCTTCACCTTATCCAACACCACCGGCTGGCCCAAGTAGTTTATAACCTTCTCATCGTCAGACCAATGGATGTTGGATGGCGACTGGTGTGTTTTGTTGAACTTCTTCCCCATGGCCAACTGCGTCAAAATGCTCGACGTGGGTGAGAATGACCCCTCGCACAAATGCTTCCTCCGCAACTCGTGGATTCGGTCTGCTACGGAATCGACCTCTGCCTTGCTCTTTAACCTCAACTCGGGCCACGCCTCGCACGGGACTGCCACCTCCAGCATGATCAACCGGTTGATCCATAACATGCCAGCCAGAACGGGCGTGTACGAAAATGCTGACAGCAACGACTGGCTCTGCTCATCAATCCCTCAGACTGCTAAGTAATGCATCATGGGTGAATCGTATAATGCGATCCGGCTCGTGTCTTGCATGACTGTTAACATGCACAAGCACATCAATGCACTGGTTACCTCGCGATCGCAGTCTTTTGCTTCGCCTGCCATTCCGCCTATTGTCTCCCCCCAATGTCCTCATGGCTATCCAACCCCCTCCGTATCCGTTGAATGCACCTCCACTGTGCATACGTGTACTCCACGCCCGTCTCTGAATCCTCCCCCCAATCCCCCGTCGCTGTCCGCATCATGTAACAAATGAAACCCTCCCAGACCCGGCTGTACTTATCCATGCTCTTTGTGCTCTGCGGCAGTTCGAATGGCCGCTGGCTTGCGGCCTCGTTCTTCGGTGACGCCCACCACTTTAACACATCTTTGTGGTCAATGTCCTCTAGCGTGTCCAGACACCGCTCCATGATCCGTTTCCATGCTCGCAACAACCGTTCCAGCTTGGGCTCCTCGGGGTCTGGCATGCGCGCGAAGCGGGACGTCTCAACCATGTTGTGCTTCGACTGGCTTAACGCCTCGTTCCACCTCGTGTACTGCAACCATGAATCCATCTCCACGGCAGGCACCTCCCTCGAAAAATGCAGCCGCCGCTCTTGCTTGTCGGCCTTCCACTTCTCAATATCCTGGATGATCTGGTCGTCAACCATGTGGCCCCCACCATCACTCCCACTATCTAACCCATCGCCTGCATCAGAATCCTCACCTGCATCGCGCACGATGGCTCGACGCCCCTGTCGCACTTGCTCTTCTTGCCTACTCCTGTCGACAACCCAATACCGTGCCCTCCTTTCATCGAACCATGACTGTAACTGCACGGGCTGGAACAAATCCTCATCCGCAACCCGCTGCTTGCTATGCACCTTGTTCCCATGCTGTTTCATTGTGACTCGGCTCCGTGTCTTGTACGGGCAATCCCTACATTGCAACCCGTTTATGACGGGGATAATGGGTTGTGGGGTGGAACCATTACTTGGTAATTTGACTGTCGCATGATCATACATAAATGGGAACTCCTTTACGTACTCACTCACTTGCCTCCGCAACTGACTGGGCGTCTTGTGTCTGTCGCTCAAGTGTCGCAAAATGGCAGTCGGCTTCAATGCATGCCGGCACTCGCAACATACCAAAACACCAAACTCCACATTCAATGCAATTATACTGCGTAATACTTCGGGGACGGGTTGTGCCATGGCTGCAACCTCCATTCCAATCATTTAGAACCCTTTCAACTGCTCGCGCATGGTGTTTCCATGACTTGGGGTTATCCCAATCACGCTGTGTTTGTGTTGGGGTGATGCACGGGCCAAACCTTATTTTCCCCATACAAAAAAATCCCAATCACGCCGTGTTTGGGGGAAACTAATTGTTAGGCTCCACTAGGCTGCGCACTGGGTACTCATGAGTCGAGTAGTAGAATTTCTACTCACCCAGCTGAGTTACTCACTCATATCCCGAGTATTGTTGAATGAGGATTACTCACTTGCCGGGTACCTAGTATAGGTCTTGGCAACCCAGTTATATCACGTGTTTGATTAGTCATTGAAAAGGGGGTGTGATCGTGACTTCACATTGATATCGATATCGTAAAACGCCATAACTCAATAACTCCATTCCCATGTCGTTGATATCCTATTCCACACTATAACCTTTGCCTTTAGGTACCAGGTTACCAGAAGGTTGCCAGAACTTATCTAACCTTCATTCCTGGGTGAGAGACATTTCCATCAATTAAGCCTACAGCTCCATGATTAAACATCATATCCCGCAAACGCCGAACCAATACCATATCCTTTGCCTGAATTGTCACTCTCTTCGCATGAATAGCAAGGAGATTTGTCACTATAACTGTTAGTATGTCCCTGTCACTATGTTCAAGTATCATACTCTCAAATTCTCGAATGAGGAAGCATTCGGCAGCTTTCTGGAGAGCTAGGATAGCAGATTGCTGGAAGCGAAGATTGGACTTGAAGTCTTGTGCGATTTTCCTAACAAGACGCTGGAATGAGAGCTTTGGAATAATCAGGCGAGTATCAAGTTGCTGTCTTCTAATATCGCGGAGAGCCTTGGTGCCTATATGTTTATTAGAGAGTTCTGGTAATCCTCTGGTAATCCTCTTACCAGACTTTGCACGGCGCATGGCCTTCTGAGCATGATTGTTGCAAGCTTGAGATGAGCGAACTGGAGCTTTTCTTGCTGTGCGCACAGCCTTTTCCTTTCCCTTTCCCTTTCACCAAGCCTAGAGCCAGCCTGTAATCCAAGTGGCATCCTTGGTGCTGTGCCGCCAGTTGATCTCCTAGCAGTTTAACATTAAGATGAGTTAGTGAAGTATACACAAGACAAAGAAGTAGATCAAAAGATATATGTACTTACAGTGAGTTTGTAGCAAGGATGTTGTAGAAAGAGTAAAGAAAGAGGTAGAGGTTGAAAGGTATGTGTTTTATTTGAAGGTATGCATTGTAGTGTTGTTTAGAACAGTAATTATTTGCAGGTGAATATTCCTTGACGAATATAATTGTTTGCAACTTTAAAAAAACAACAACCTTACAACCAACCACCTTCCTTGGTTACGTTCCGATCTACACATTCTTCTTCTCTTTTGCGCTTTACCTCTTTACTAGGACCTCAAGTTTATTATCTTGATTCTACAGTCAGAACTTCTGATGATCTTCTGCTAATCACGTGTTTAGCATGGCGAAACGCAAGGCACCTGAAGAACTCTCCACTAATTTGAATACTATCAAAGCTCGCAACCGCGTCTCCAACCTTACTGAAGATGAGAAGGCTGTTCATTTAGCACTCAAGGCTGACCATGGCGATCTGAGCTACTACTTAAAGAAGTTATACAAGTCTGCAAAGTATATCGCTGCCTCTGCTGAAGACAAGACACGTCTACAGAATGAATTGAAGGTTGAGCGTATTCGTGTTCGGTAAGTTCCTTCTGGTAATCTCTGGTAGCCTTAATCTAACTATAAACAGGACTGAAAAGGGCACCCATGCATCTTGCATTGCGAATCAGAAAGTCAAGAATACTAGCGCCCCTTCTTCTTCTCCACAAGCCCCACCATCTACTCCGCCACAACTTCTGTCTGAGCTTGCTGCATTTGAGGGTATCACCAGTATCCCAATCGATGACAATCATAACAGCGAATGGGAGGATACTGAGGTTGAAGACGATTTAGAGTTGGAGCTTATGTTACGGCGCGACGATATTTTAAATGACGAGGCTGTTCTACCAGATGAGCTTTCTGATGAAGAGATCGCTAGCATCCAGGCTCTCTTAACTCAAGCATGCATTGATGTTGGTACCTCATAGTCTGGTAATCTTCTGGTAATCTTCTGGTAATACTAACGGTTGATAGGCCCATGAAGAGTCCAATTTCCGCAAGTGGCAACATTTCTGGGATAGCTGTATCCGCTCATATACGAGAAAGGCTGGAAAGCTGAGAAAGAAGCCTGAGCATCTCTTTGAATATATGCCATGGATTGATGTAGAAGAAGGGTACGTCTCTGATCATTCTAGCAATCTTCTAGAGATACTAATTGTTTATTATAGCACTTTTCACAACGTTATCCCACCACATAAATATTTCTGTTTGTACGAGCAGGCAGTTTGGACAAACTTTACAGCTTGGAAGTTTGGAAAGTGGGCCCAATTACCAGGACCTGCGCAGTGGTACCCAAAGTCTTACAATCTTGTCGACAACGGATGGTTACAAGTCTCCACTCATAGTTCTAGCTTCAAAGAGGCGTTCTTACTTGTCTACTCTAAGAAATTTGATAAGGAAAAGTGGGCTAAGGTATCAGCTGCACAGGATATGTTGTTTCTGGAGTTAGAGTAGAGGAGAGAAATGGAGTATTTGATTTTCCGACGCGAATAGGGGCTATAGAGATTTAAGTATTTCATCGTAGCCAGACTTCTGGTAATCTTCTGATAATCAAACAATTTGCTACTTGCCAAATGTCATCGCAATATTCAGAGTTGTTTGACTCTGACAATCCTATTTCTAATATATTCTCAGACTCTCTTCCCTCTTCTCAACGACTACCTTCATTAAATCAAATCCCTGCGGGCCTCGAATATACTGGCAAATTAAACCAATTCATCAAATGGACTAAGGATACACACGATGTATTCATTGAGTGGTGGAAGCTATCACGATGGTATGAACAACACTCAGATCATACTACAAAACTCCTTACGAAGATTGCATGGGATTCAACCAACCGGAGTTCTCAATACTGGAGAATTTATCACCTAGGAGCAGACCGGCTTTCTGGAGAACCATGTGTCATTTGTACCTATTGTTCGAAGGCCCTTACGCATCCTGCAATCAAGTCTGCTGGCCCAAAGTCTATGGCAACACATCTTGCATCAGACATTTGCAAAAAGAAGTCACGGATGGGTAAGGATAGTCTCTATCAAATGCGAATCAATCAGATGCGACCTCAACAGGTAAGGATTACCAGATTATTACCAGAATTATATAGGCTAATATCTATAATAGGATCATATTCTCACACAAGAGGCATTTTACGAACAAGTTCTATACACAGTTATCTCAACTCATAGCTCATTCCGCTCAGTCGAGGATCCTGAATGGAAAAGGCTTGCTATCTTACAGAATCCTCACTATCCACTACCCTCAGCAACAACTATTCGAAACCTCTTAACAACAAAGCTCACACAAATCGAAGAAGAGATGCTACAAGATGTTGTTCCTGGTTCAAAGATTGCATTATCGCTCGACTGTTGGTCAAGTGTTACTCGACTTTCATTTATGGGTGTTATTGCATCATTTATCGACCGTCATTGGAAAATGCAAGAGGTCTTGATTGGGTTTGAACCTATATATACAGAGCATACTGGTGCTGAGTTATGTGGAATACTTGAAAAAGTTATCACAAGGCAGCATTTAGAAGGACGAATTATATCCATTACGACTGATAATGCGTCAAAAAACACTTCAATGATGAGAGATGTGGAAATAATGCTTGATAGTATTGCAGACAACGAGCATTTCATTGGAGGAAAAGTACAACACATACCCTGCCTAGCTCACGTTATTCAACTTGCCCTTAGTGCTCTCCTTGGTCGAATCCGGATTACGCCAACAAATCAAGAGATCTTAATGAACTGGGAAGAAGAGAATCAGATGGAGGGCCTTGCAAAGTTGCAGAAGGACAAGGGTATTGGATTTACACTTGGAAAGGTATATATTCTCTTGTTAGTTCTGGTAAACTTCTGGTAGTCTTTTCTAATATCTCATAGCTCCGGAAGCTCACTATCTTTGTTAATTCAAGTCAAACTCGAAGGAACAGGTTTATGACTTTGCAAAAGGCAAACATGAACCGGGGTCAATCATCTCAGAGGCTTCTTCGACTTATTCAAGATGTATCAACTCGATGGATTCGACATGCCATATGCTTCTGCGAGCACAGCAACTCAAGTCAACAATCAATCAATATACTCGAGGCGATCATGGTGCTCACATGTTCAGACTTAGCGAGCTAGAATGGAAGCACATCGAATACATCATTGATCTTACAAGGCCATTCAACTTCTTTACAACAAACATTGGATCGTCAGCCGGACCTACTGTCTGCTATACACTTGGAGTATATCAAAAACTCTTATCAACGCTTGAAGGAACTCGGCACCGGCTACGGCATAAGACATATCCATGGGCAGCAAAGATGACTTTAGCAATCGATGCTGCAGAGAAAAGATTAGGAAGTATTATAACAAGCTATACACAAATACTGGATCTATCTTCGCATTTGCTAGTATCTTAAATCCTAGTGTGAAGCTCTCACACTTTAACAAAAAGGTTTGCAAGCTTGACTTTTCAATACGAAATTGGGAGACAGAGTTTGAACAACAGTTTAGGACTCTTTATAAAGAGCAGTACTCTACAGTGCGAGTTGCGAGTCAATCAGGATTACGAGATGCAGATATGGATCCATTAGCCTTAGTATTGCAGCAAAGTCAGACATTAAATGGGACTCGGGGCCAGCGAGAGGAATATGTGAATGAGGCTGATCTCTATCTTGATGCTCGTAAGTTTCTGGTAATCTTCTGATAATCTTATTCTAACTTGTATAGCACATATCTACACAAAGATATTGCTATTTTGGCAACAAAAGGAAGAGCAATTTCCTGGTCTATCAGCAATGGCTCGTGATATACTTTGTATTCCTGCTGCTGAGTCTGGAGTTGAGCGAGTCTTTAGTGCCGCAAGGGACGTATGTGGCCACCGACGTGGTCAACTTAATCCTGAGACGATTAAGAGTATTATGCTTATATATTACTCTCGACAATACAAGAATCGTCAAGGTCATCGTGACAAGCTTGCAGATATGATGGACGTCGTTGATATGACTGAGGAGCAAGTCGAAGAAGAGTATGAGGCACAACGACAACGGATGTGCAATTCTATCGAGTTACAATATATCAGCGATGAAGAAGAACACGATCAAATACACATATCCGAGAGACATATTCAAAGGTACAATATCCTCCGTTTAATCCTCAGCGGCCACAGCAACAGCAAGACTTATCACAAGCTGCACATGAAGAACGACAAATGCGCTACCAACAAGGTGAAGAAAGAGATAGGCTGACCGTCTTAACGAGACCTTATACGACATCCCAGATGACGATATCCCAGATAATGAAGATATAAGAGAAGATGGTAATAATGAGGAGCCTATACTTCCAACTATTCATGACGATGAAGATAAGGATATGCCGTCCTCCGCCACCAACGCCTATCCAACACCCTCGGAAGACTGGAAGAGATCTACTTGATATCTTTCAAGCTACTCGTCAAGACCCTATAAATACTTTAGGTATTAGTAGGTCTGGCCGGCCTCATCAAGCAAGGTGGAAAGATGTTCTTGAGCATATATAATATAGTGTTCTGATAATCTTCTGATAATCGTGGTACTTAGATAGAGGAATATACGTGATTCGTTCTCACAGCTTATTAGAGATGGTAGAGTGATGCTGATAAATGTAATACTTTAAATTAACTTACAACTGTAACCATAAAACAGTATTAATCGTATGAGGGACTGTTCACGTAATGCATATATCTTACACGTGACAGCCGAGTACTCACTGGGTTTTTACAGAGTAACTGAGTATTGGCCTCACTCACCGAGTCGAGTGAAAGGTTCAGCTACTCACCCAGCTGAGTAACCCACTGAGTGAGTGAGCCGAGTATTGGGCGAGTAGTGCGCAGCCTAGGCTCCACCTGCCCTACCACTCGACAAATCCGAAATAACTCTCTCACTTTAAACTCGTATCAGAAATCGGAGGTAGCCATTCTGTTCCGCTTGTAAACCTCTGTCAATGGTGGTGTCGAACGATAAATTCCGGCCCGCTCCTGCAGAACATGTGACTCTTCTCATACCTAGCCCCCCACCACCCTTTGCCACCCATCGGAATCTGGGAATACCTCGGCCATTTTTTCAAAGCCGTATCAAAAATCGGAAGACGTCATTTGATTCCCCCTCGTAATTCTCCTTCAATGACGATATCGAACTTTATATTCTTACCCATCGCTGCAGAAGCTATCGCCACTCACGTGCCATGCCCATACTGCACCCTTGCCACCTGGCGGAATCTGGGATATCTCCATCGTTTCAAACCGCATCGTAAATCGGAAGACGCCATTTTGTTCCCTTGTAAATTTCTTCAATTACGATATCGAACGTTTGATCTTGCCTCTCAGCTCTGCATTTATACCACTTCCCGTTCTATGCCCTCTTCTTCTTGCCACCCATCGAAATCCATTATAACACGATCATTTCAACTCGTATCAAAAATCGGAGGACGCCATTCGATTCCGCTTGCAAATCTCCCTTAATAACGATACTGAACGTTTGGTTTCGTCTGTTGTTGTAAAAGTTATTAGCCTCTGAAAACTATGCCTCAGCCCCCCCCTGCCACTTACCGCCTGACAAGATCCGCCCATAACTTGTTCGTTTTCAACTCGTATCAACAATCGGAGTATGCCATTTTGTTCGTCTTGCAAAGTTGTCCAATTTCCCCTATCGAACGATAGATTTGATCCATCGCTGCAGGCGTTATTAGCCTTCATAAACTATACTCAGCCAGTCCCCTCAGCCACCAAGCACCTGACGAAATCCGAAATAACTAACCCATTTTTTCTCGTATCAAAAAAGGAGTACGCCCATTTTGTTCCCCTTGCAATCCTCTTTCAATAACGCTATCGAACGTTAAGTTCAGCGCACTGCTGCACAAGTTATACCACGTCTCATATGTAACCACCCCCTTGGCCTTCCTACCCACTGCCACCCGTCTAAATCCGGAATATCTTCACCAGTTTGAACTCGGATCAAAACTTGGGATACGCCATTCGATTCCCCTTGTAAATATCTTCCATTGACGATACCGAACGTTAAGTTTCAGACGTCGCTGCAAAAGTTGGAATCCTTCTCACATGTTACCATGGGGCCCCATTTCCTGGGCCCGGCCCAACAAATCCGAAATAACTCACTCGTTTCAAGTCGTATCAAAAATCGTAAGAGGCCATTCGATTTCTCTTGCAAATCTCTTCAATGACGATATCGAACGTTAAGTTTCCGCCGTAGCTGCAAAGGTTATAATCCCTCAGAGTAGGTGCTCCACCACCCCTACTGTCCCCCCAGCGAAATCTGCAATATCTCACCCGTCTCAACTCGTATCACAAATCGGAGTACGCCATTTGATTCGTCTTGCAAAT
>NW_020167574.1:0-25300 GCF_001641265.1 Pseudogymnoascus destructans | reverse complement strand
GAAACACAGGGTGTATATTCATGCTTGGTGGTAGCTGGAGTCGGTATGCAACATTCCCAATTTGCTCAAGGATTTGAAATGGACCAACTTGCTTATGGTCAAGTTTCTTTGAGGGTCGTTGGGTTTTGATATTCCGAGTAGAAAGCCAGACTCGGTCTCCTATCTTATATCTTGGTGCTGGCTTCCTGTTTTGATTTGCAAAGTGCTCCATTCGGGTTTGTGAGAGGGCGATCTGGTCTTGTAGGAATTCCCAAATATCTTTCATGTTTTGAGCTATGTCCTTATGTTCTTGAAGGGCAGTTTGGAACGTGCTATCCTCTATATCAAAGCTCATTCTTGGCTCGAAAACCTTGTTTGCAAAAAATGGGCTAACTTTTGTTGAGTCTGATGGAAGGGCATTTGCTGTGAATTCAGCCATGCAAAGATATTCAACCCAGTTGTCTTGGAGATAGTTGACATGAGCCCGTAAATATCGCTCGAGTTCTGCATTAAACCTCTCAGTTTGCCTGTCCGTTTCTGGGTGGAAGGCTGTAGACAATTTGATTGTAACTTTCCAAACTTTGCAGAGGATTTCCACACTACAGCTACAAACTGGGGCCCTCTGTCTGAGATGATGGAATTTGGTAAACCATGGTGTTTCCATACATGCTGGAGTAGTAACCTCGCTGTAGCTTCTGCTGTAGTGCCTTCTTTACCTGCAAAGCATGGGATAAAATGGCGCTCTTTTGTAACTACTACAAGGATAGAATTGTTTCCTTCACATAATGGTAATCCTGTAATAAAATAGAGTGATATGTCCTTCCATGGTTGGCTTCCAATTGGGATTGGTTGTAGGAGTCCATTGTATGCATCCGGGTTGTTTTGATCTCTTGCAGATATGGCAATTCTTTACATATTGAGTGATAGTCTTGTCCATACGAGGCCAGTAGTACTGTCTCTTAATGATGCGAACCATTTTTCCAATTCCAGGGTGCCCCATTGCTGGCTGGTCATGAACTTCTTGTAGGAGTTTAACTTGGATGTCCTCTGGGATCCAAACTCGATTTTGGTAGAGTAAGAGTCCATTTCTCTCTTCGCAATGTGCTAAGGCTATACTTGGGCTATCTCGCTCGTTGTTCTGTAGTCTTCGGATTGTATCCTTGCATAATTCATCCTGGAGCTGCGCAGCTTGAATCTGGTCATGGATGCTTTGATCTTGTGGTAGGATTGGTGCAAGTTGAGCATCTTGTGCCTGCCCTTGACTTTTGAGTTCTAGCTGCTGTGCGAGATCCGGATGGAGTCTCTTAAGAGGTAATAGAGTTTGAAGCTGTTGTTTTTGACGGTCATCTTCTTCATTCCCTTCTGGTCTATCCCCTGGTCTTCGAGTTAATGCATCTGCTTTTCCGTTCTGCTTGCCAGGTCGATATATGATTTGGAAATTGTATCGAGAGGAATTCTGCCCATCGAGCTTGCCGCCTAGTAAGCTTTTTTGTGCTCATGAAATATTCAAGACTCTTGTGGTCTGACAAAACTTGTACTGGCATTGCTGTGCCCTCAACTTCTGGTCTCCATGCTTTGAAGCATCTAATGATGGCCAATAGCTCCTTGTCATAGCATTGCTAATTATGTAGTTGGCACTCCAGCCACGCTGGATACACTTTTAAGGAGTGCCTTGTAAGGTAGTACCCTCGTGTAGTTTCTGAACATCTAAACTGTGAGGGTTACTATAGCCGTCTGAGGCGTCTGCTTCTACATACGCTGTTTTGTCCCGGTCGAAGTGTTGTAGCACAGGTGCTTCTGTAACAGTCTTTTTAATTAGCTCAAAGGCTGCCTGGCAGGCTTGGTTCATTCAAATATTTGACCTTTCCTTGTGAGATTTACCAGTGGCTTCATAATAGTAGAGTAGCTTCTTATAAACCGCGGTAGAACACACAGAACCCAATGAAGGCTTGTGTATCTCGGAGCAACCTTGGTGCTTTCCATTCAAGTATAGTTTGGACTTTTGCAGGGTCCATTCTCATGCCATAGATTCCAATGATAAGCCCTAGGAATTTTGTTTCTTGGACATAGAATTCACATTTTGCAATGTCTGCTTGTAGTCCAGCTTCGCGGAGCTTCTGTAAAACCATTTGCACGTGCTGGGTATGCTCAGATCGATTTGCACTATAGATGAGGAGATCATCCATATATGCTGTAACAAATTGTTTATGTATTCCATAAGGGTTTTGTTCATATATCGCTGGAATGTTGCAGGGCCATTTGTAAGGCCAAAAGGGAGGACCTTGTACTTGTATGATCCAAATCTCGTCTTAAAGGTAGTGAGATCTTCATCCTCTTTTGTTTGCATACGGATCCGATTAAATGCATGACGAATGTCAATCTTTGTAAGATATTTGGCACCTGTGATCTGAGCCAATGTTTCATCGATGAGGGGTAGTGGGTATGAGTCTTTTCTTGTGATGGCATTTAGCTTGCGGTAATCAACACAGAGAATCGAAGTCCGCCACCTGGTTTGCAGACGAAAAGGACAGGAGAGGCAAAGGGAGCTTTGCTAGCTTCAATAAATCCTTTCGACAATTGTCGTCAATATATTTCTTCACAAGATCAAGTTCCTCCTTTGACATGTTGTAAAGGGGCGCATGTCCTAATTTCGAATCTTGTTCTAAGACGATGTGGTGGTCTGCATATCGGTGAGGGGGGAGTTCATCTGCAGCCTGCTTTGAGAACACATCGAGATATTTATGGAACTCCTTTGGGAGGATCAGTTTTGGGTTGATTTCCTTCGCTTCCTCCTTTGCCTGTTCAGCGAGTATATTTTTAAATGATACTGCAAAAACCTTAGCTCCCTTCTGCTTCCGAAGCATATTAAATGGTGCGGCTCCAATCATTGCGACAGTGCATGTGTTCTTGTTCTTATAAGGAGGTTGGAGGGCTGGCTTCCAAGATTTGTCATCTTGTATTTGCTTATTGACTTGGGGGCAATGTAGGTTTCGATTTTGAGTATTCGTTGGTGTAGTGTGCTGGCAATGACCTTTAGTAAATATGACTTGGTCATTTACCATATCAAGTATAAGTCCATGTTGCTTCATCCAAGCCTTCCCAAGAATGACAGAATGTTTCCCAAGAGTGGTGATGAATAGAGGCATAGACTTTCAACATGGTCTTGGACCTGTAGGCGAGGGTATATAGCATGAGTGATGGGAGGGGCTGCTGTTCCATCAAAGCCTTGAATAGGGCGTGGCTTTAAAAGCTCTACTGGTGATATGCCTTCTATCTCACAAATTCATTCTGCATCAACAGCATTCACAAAGTTTCCTCCAGTAGCTCCAGTATCGATAAGGGCTTGTGCTTTGATTTTTGATTTTCCTATCATACAAGTAACTATGAATGGAGTATCTGGATCTAATCCAAAGCTTGAGGAAGAAGTTGCAATTCTGGCTGTCATGACACCTTCAGGGACGTCTTGTCTGAAGGTTATTCTTTTCCCGAAAGTGGGAGCATCATAAGTGCTAACTTCGTGGACTTGAGCATTCTTGGTAGGACATTCATAAGCTCGGTGTCCAGTTTGCTGGCAATGGAAGCAGCGGCCTTCCTGCATTAGCTTCTCAGTTGCAGGGTTCTGATGTGGTGCACGATATAGTCTTGGTGGTCTAAAGCTAGCAGGTGGGTTTGTAGTAGGCTGCTAGCCTTACTGTGAAAGTCTTGTGGCTTAAAGGCTTGCTGAATAACTCGAGGGACAGTGCGAGCGTCTTGGATTTGAAGTTGCTGGATATTCTGATCAATAAGCACTTTTGTGCAAAGGCATGAAGAGAGCTTGGGTTTATCTCTGCTATTAAAGCAGTCTGCATCTTCGTATTAACCTTATGGCAGAGGTCATCAATGAGGGTCTCTTCTGAGTAATCCAGTTCAACAGTGAGTCTCTGAAACTCTGCCCAAAAGGTAGCAAAGTTATCCTTGTTTTAAGAGCTTTCTATATGCGCGTTGTGCAGTAAAGCGGCAGTCTGGATCACTGAAGACTCTGTCTAGGACTTCAAACATTTCCTCTACAGTTTGAAACTTGTTCTGAGTAGATCGAAGGCGTGGATTGATGTGAGAGGAGGCTTTGCCACCTAGTCTGCTTTGCACATAACCCATCTGAAGGGCTGGAGTAGGAAAATGGTCAAGGTTCGCCTCAAGCTTCATCTTTATCTTAATGCTCCAATCATCATAAGCTGGCTCTATTCCCTCTGTAAGAGTAGGAGGGTCTGGGATCTTGGTGGATTTCTGGTGTGATTCTCTATTGCGAGTAGTGCTGCTTTTTGACTTCTCATTTTCAAGATATTTCACAACAGCAGCTTGTCCTGCCATTGTCTGCTCATGAGCTTGGATAACCTCTTGTAGCTGGCTGATATTGTCATCATATGTAGCCTTCTCCTCGACTCTTCTGGAGGGTAGTATTGTAGAGCTGGGTGACATGATCATAATCCTCCATCATCTGCTCTTGGATTTGAAGCGCAGCCTCTCTCTGGGCTTGGCTCCAGATGCTGACAACTGAGAGGTCTTTAAGCTCCCAAATGCGAAGGGTAGCTTGGTGTTCTGGATCCTCGAGTAGTGTTTCCCTTCTATTGTAGGTGTGGCTTTCTAAGCAGTCCTCATTGCTTGTAGTAGATTGGGTTTCTTGTCCTTGATCTTGACTCCTGTCACGGATGACATGTCCTTGTGCATCGCGTGCCATTATAGCAGGCTTCACTTCTTGTCCTTAGAATTGGTCGAGGTCAGGATCTTCTTCTGACTTTGTCAGTATCAGGAACTAGACACGTATGTGGTGAAGGCCCTATTATGCAGTTGTCGGCCGTACGAGCCACTCAAGAGGAGCACACTTCTGTCACGGTTATATCCTTGTTGAGGGAGCATCACGGAAAGGTCTAATTCTGCTGATATAATGTTCTGGGTTCTGATGCTTGAGTGTGGTATTGAGTTGACTTGTAGTTTCTGGATTTGATGTTCTGGTGTTCTGGTTCTGGTTCTGGTTCAATGTGTAGTTCTGGAATCGATTTTGGCTGTATTTGTGTCTGGGTTTTCTGGTTCTGTATCTAGATCTAGTTCTTTGCTAAAGAGCAATGTCTTGGTCTGAGTTTCGATTTCTGGTTCTGGAGGTTCTGTTGCTCGAAGATTTGTGTTGGTGTCTGGTTTGAGGGTTCTGTTGCTCGAAGGTTTGTGCTGGTTTCTGGTTTCTTGCTCAGGAAGAGCTAATGAAGAAATGAGATTCAATCTTATGTTACGATGGTCATAGAGATCATGATGCCCAGTCTAGGACCATCGTAACATAAGATTGAATCATACAGTTGTCTGCTTAGTGGTTGTAACCTTGGTGGCGAAGGCTACACCCGTAATCCCATAACAACCATAACAACCATAACAAGCTGTGACAAGCTGTGAGCTGTTATTGTAACAGGGATGACTGTAATGGTGGGTGCACCAGATGTGAGAATCTTGCCACCCAAGGAAGGGATGAATTTACTAAGACAACACACTGTCTTAGAAAACAGAGCCAAAGGGTCGTAGCTTAGACTATTCCACAACGCAGCAATCAGGTGTGTGATGTAGTGAAGTGGTTCAGACAAGTTGCAACAAATGTTGAGTCTGGGAACTCAGGGGTAAGTCAGAGGTTAACACCTCACTGACTTTTCAGAAACAAGGAGTAACAAGATGAATGCTTGGAAGCTTGGAAAAGACGTGGAAGTATGTGATAGTCGATTTACTGTATTGTCTGCTTGCCCTTTCTTAAGGAAAGGGCAATCCTATTTATGCTAAAGGAGTGTAGTTTTCTCATTTTCCAAGACTTTCCATGATTACCAGGCTTGGTAACTGTAGTCGACGTAAGAGAATCCCATAGAACCATCTCTTAGGTTTGTAGCCTATAGGAAGTAAAAGGAGGTCCAAGGTCAGAGTACCCCTATAGACAAATTATGTCATAGACAAATTATGTCATAGACAAATTATGTCATAACTTAACCAATCTTGTGGGTAACTAAAGAGCGATGACATGTAATGAATCATAGAGGTTCGTAGGAGCTTTTAGAGCTATCGTTCATGCTCCTAGGCCTCTAGTTGGTAGAGATATGTCATGTGGTAGTATGAGTGATGTCATGTAATGAATCATAGATGGTTGTAGCAATCGTTGAGTAGTATTGCTCTTGTTGTTGGTGTGATAAGCCAAAATATGTATAGTGACTTGTAGGTGTGAGGAGGAGATTTCCAAGTTTTGCTCTTGAGTTTTGATTAGCAAACTGAGTGCAACGAATGTCAGTATGACAATGACGTGTGTGGATGGGATGGCATGTCTGAGCAGGGTGTGAGGGGTGGGAGAGGGGTGTCATAGGGGGTGGCTGGTAAAGTGCCGACTTGGGGGCCGGATGGGGGGCGGCAGGTGTTGGGGTGTGGCTCGATGGGTAGAAGGTGGGAATGGGGGTGGCAGGTAAGCGGCAGTGTCGGGAAGAGGGGAAGAGAGGATGCGGCGCTGGGTATGAGATCTTGGAGCGCACAGTAAGTTGATGGGGAGGAGGGTGATGGTTGGTTGGATGGGGATTAGGGGTAAGTGCAGTAGGTGCTTTCTTTCTTTCTGTCTGGTGTTCTTGCCAAGGGTGTTTTTTGAGAGCTCTTTTGCATTTGTTTTTTGTGTTGACATTGTCCCTGCGCGACGGGCAGACACTATCACCCATACTATAATATGCTCAGTCTGGCAAGAACAGTGATTGGTTGGCTTGGTGGAGCTAGTAGGTGCAGTGGGGCTTTCTTTTTTCGGTCTCGCCTTTATTAACAGAAGGGTTTTTCTCGTGGGCTCTCATGCCTTTTTTTCACGTCAACACTATTCCAGCCCGTATAGTCAGCCAGTATGGGACGGAAATGGGAAGAAAGGGAGAGAAAGGCTTGCGGGTTTGAGATAAGGAGATTTCTATAGTGTAAGGGGAGGGCAAGGTGTGATATCAATCAAGTCTTGATAGCAATATATTAGAATAAAATTCCTATATTGTATTACAATCATATAGCAGAAGACCATATTGCATTACAATCATATAACACTAATAAAGCTTAGCAATAACGTACATGTATAACGAACCGGCCAAACAAGCGAACCGGCCAATCCATTTTATACCTTAAATCACGAATTTCATAACTTAATATCTCAACAACCCTTTAATAATAAGTTATAAAAATATGTACTTAGCCTTTTATAAGCATTTAAAGTACTCTATTTGATTTTTAAAGCAATTAGTATTGTAGTTATTAAGATATTGAGTTTTAGCCCCCACTTTGACCTAATTCTTAGTATCTTAATAACTACAATACTAATTGCTTTAAAAATCAAATAGAGTACTTTAAATGCTTATAAAAGGCTAAGTACATATTTTATAACTTATTATTAAAGGGTTGTTGAGATATTAAGTTATGAAATTCGTGATTTAAGGTGTAAAATGGATTGGCCGGTTCGCTTGTTTGGCCGGTTTGTTATACATGTACGTTATAATATATTATAGTTATATATTAAAGAAAAGCAATATAAATCATATAATTAGTTTAATATAACGTACATGTATAGCGAAAGCGCCAAACAAGCGAAAGCGCCAAAATTATCTACCCTCATGACAAACATTGCGATAAATCTACCACAACATTAGAAATCAATTGAAACTACTCAGAGTCCTCTTCCTCAGAGGTGTCTATTACAATCTGACACGTGCGCGCATTGTGCCCAGTCTCACCACACTTGCCACAGTGACGGGCACGGGTTTCTTCCCTTGGCTTCCGACCACGGCTTGCCCTTATTTCCTGCTCTACCTGCTGCACAACATCCCTCTCATCCTGTAGCTCTTGCGCCCCTTGTTGACTAAGTGATCCTCCTTGCTGTAGTCGTGTTTTCCTAGCTCTCCGGCGCTTGCTTAGTACTTCATTTGCCTGTCGTAGGTTTTGGTTCTCTCCCTTTAGCAGTGCTAATTGATGCATTATTTGCGATGCACCCTTTGTAAACTGGTCAACAGCTGCATAGATTGAGGTTGGAGAGCTATTTTGATGGCGTGAAATCCGAGTTTTAATAAATGTAGACTGTGACATAGCTTCAATTGGGTTGTTTGGTGTCTGAGAAACCCAAGGTTGAGCAGTACCTGGGCGGGAGCTTGGAGGCGTTGGTGTCCTTAACTTAAGATCAAGTGTAGATATCACTCTCTCAGGGTCAAATGGAAGAAGCCCTGCCCCTCGGAACCCGCCTCAAATGTTACTTTCCGTCATTGTAGTGTTAAATGCAGTGTGGAAGGCAGGAAAGAAGTCATCCTTTGTAATATGAGAAATATGAGCCTGCATCATATCTTCAATTTGCCGACCATAGGCCTGCTTTAACGGGCCGAAACAGCCAACATCAAGTGGCTGGAGTAGATGAGAAGAGTGAGCAGGCATACAAAGCGTAATAATGTTGTGTTCCTTGCAGTACTCCTCAAACTCATCTGAGTGGTGGCTCTCATGACCATCAAGGACTAACAAGCGATAACCACCAACACTCCGGGCCTTTGTATGCTTCTCAAAGTGCTGAATCCAATCCATGCCTCTCTCGTTTGTAGTCCAGCCATTTTCAGTAACAGAAATCACCCAATCGCTTGAAAATCCACTATTCTCATACCAAGATGTAAGGTGGTTTTTGCCTGCAACAATGATAAATGGTGGTACTGCCCAACCTTGAGAACTAACGCCTTGGATTACTGTAACCCATTCCCGATTACCAGGCTGTACCTTCTTTGCTTTTGCCCGCCCGTCTGAGCTTGTTACAACCATAGCAGTTGAGATAACGCCCATCATAAACCCAGTCTCATCAAAGTTGTAGATATCTGCTTCATCGATACCATATTTCGCAATTGTGTTACGCACAAGCTCAAACCAGCCATTAATAACTTCTGGATCTTCGCACTTAGCCCTCTGGTAGTCGTATTTGCGCTGAAAGCGTGTCTGGAGCTCTACACGCCGCTTAACAAAGTTTGAAGCCCAACGCGACCCAACGCGTGACGCGTCGCGTGTTGCAAGTAGTCGACTTGCCATATCTTCAACAACAGACAGCCGAGGAGGAAACCCTTTGGCAGCTAGGTCGAGTATATACTGAACAAGGACGGACTCTTCTAGGTTAGTTAATTTCCGTGAGTTGGCTTGGATATCGCGTCGTGAAGGTACACCATCTAGACGACGACCTAGCTTGCGGTGGTCCACAGAATAGATCCTAGCAGCAATTCGAAGGCGTAACTTTGGGTCGCTTTGCATAGCCTGGATAGCTAGCACTAATTGGCTTTCATCGTTTTTATGGGGCATGTTTTGTTGTTGAGGAATTTAACATTTAGTTGGGGGGTTTGGTCACCGCATCATTTTGGCGCTTTCGCTTGTTTGGCGCTTTCGCTATACTCGGTGTTCCACCCACTCGCTTCGCTCGTAGGTGGCGACAGCAAGTTGTGCGTGCGACAGCAAGATGTGCGACACATAAAACGAAGAAAAAGACGCCTTATATATCAACTATATAACTATATAATTAAAACATAAAATCAATAGAACTACTATCACTATCGCTACTGCCACTATTGCTACTATCACTTTGATCCTTACTATACCGTAAAATGATCACTTTTGATTTCAACCCTTCCTTCTTCCGCTCTGCTACCCGCTTCCTCTCAACCTTACGCTCTTCAATTTCGATTTTACGTGCTTGCGCTTGTAGCTGCTTTACTACTTGGTCCGATTCCCTTGCTGCTCTTGCGTCTGCTTTTGCTTGCAACTTTGCTTTCTTCTCTTCCCGCATTTTCCGTGCATCTGATGCATATAACTGCCCTCCTTTCTGTAGTGATTTCCGTGCCCTTGCCTTTGCTGCCTTCTGCTCTACTGCACGTAGAGTCATAATATCTAGCTCGGTCTTATAGAGCTCTGCCCGGTGTAGAACAACTGTAGTTCCACGTGCAAATGATTGAAACCCTTCTCTTGAAGGCGATGAGAAAGCTTCCTCTGCTCTCTTCTGCCAATGTTCAACCGCTTGCACACTTTGCATAGTTGTTTTCGGTGTTGAGATAATATTATATGAAGCAAATGGCTCATAATCAGGTGTTTGATTCCGAGTCTCTTGTATCTTGTCAATTACAAGTGGAGGATTATATGGATATAGTCCTGTATTTCTCCAACCAGATTGAATTGTACGGACAGTTAGAGATTGCCGTCGGATTTGCGGGAGGTCTGAAAGGAACGTACGTAGCTTATACTCATAGTCGTAGCTACGTACTGCTTGATCAAGTGCCTTTTGATGAAAGTGTTTGCACTGCTTAAAAACCGCTACATCAAGAGGTTGTAATAGATGTGTTGTATGAGCAGGAAGGCAGCAAATAACAATGTTATGCTCTTCTGCTAATGTAAGAAAGCGCTCTGTTTTATGAGAGTCATGGCCGTCAAGTAATAAGAGGCGAGTATCATCTGGTGCCATATGCTCTGCAGATAGTTGGATAAAATGCATAAGGTATTGGATTGCAATGTCGTCGTTTGAATACCCGCTCTCATTTACAATAATGAGAGCATTTGGCTCAAGGTCATCATTGTACCATGAATCCATATGAAGTTTGCCAGGGATAATGATAGCTTCTGCAAGTGCAGCACCACTTGCATTTACTGCCTCAATTACAGTAACAGAGAGCCGATTCTCAGGATTATCAACAGTCCACTGCTTTACACCGATTGGTACAATAACAGCCGTAGACTTATAACACCCAATCATATAGCCTGTCTCATCAACATTCCATAAATTATATGGCTTAATGTTATGTTTTGTAATAAGGGCGTTATATGTGAGAAAGAATTCCTCAAACACCTCTTTCTTTTGTGCTTGCTTCCGATGTGTATTTAACGTCTTCGTGTGAATTGTATGAAATTCGGGGTGTGCTTTTAGAAAGCGTTGTAGCCACCGTTGTGATGGTATCGTACGATTAGGTCGTAAGTCTGCAACTGCCCGTAGTATCATAGATCGGTTGGCAGGGACCCCGCGCTCAAGTTGGTCGTATATGAATTGACAGACCGCGGTCTCTTGCGATTGAGATAAGACTCGATTGCTACCTCCGTGGGGTAATTGAGGAGACGTAGTACTCGTAATACGACATCGGAGTGTCTCACGGTTGACATTGAATTTATTTGCAACCCAAGCAATTGTATATGTACTTGGTTGTTTTAAGAAGAACTGTTGGGCCTCATTAAGGCGAGCAATCATAGTAGGATCGTTATTTTGAGGCATTGTAGATACTACGTTATGAAGAATACTATTATTTTTTCTATATATCAAAATAGCGGTGTACGCACATCTTGCTGTCGCACGCACAACTTGCTGTCGCCACCTACGAGCGAAGCGAGTGGGTGGAACACCGAGTACATGTACGTTATTATTTACTACTTAGTAAGTGAATAATACTTATTCATAACCTCCTATGTAGAGTTAAAACATAGTCTAAGCATTAAATCATCCTTAAACATCTCTTTCCCCTTTTCTAATTACTTAAGAAGGAACTCTATAGGTAACAATACCTGTTCTAGTGTAGCTTCCTAGCCTTCTATGAACAATGTTGCTTTATAAAAGAAATAAAGGAAGTCATAGATATGCTGTAGTACTATCTAGTTGCTCTTAAGCAATTCATCTTAAGAAAGCCAAAATACTCTTTATGACAGTATATATTAATAGCGCTCTTTATCTTATTGTTAAGAGCATAATGAAGCATTAAATACCATGGGTTCCACTAAGCCTTGTTATCCTAAACAAGCCTTTTGCCATCCCTATAATTGTTAGAACTAACCCTATTGCATAGGGTCACGGTAAGCAAAGAGTGTTTGTGGAAGCAAATGGCATAGCAAACTGAGTGCAACGAATATCAGTATGACACCTTATATGCGTCAAACCACCCTTGTACGACTTGTTTTGTAACTCCACTCATCCTTTGCACTTCAATTTGTCTTCCTAGTCATACTTGTAGATGTGGATGTCGTTTAATAAAGTGTGGAACCTAATCTTGTCCTAATGGAAGGTGTGGTATAGGTTGAAATTGTTCGTGAAGTTGATTGTGAAGTTGGTCGTGTAAATTAAAAACCTGGCAATGGTCTGCTCGAACCTCTTCTGCAATTTCTCGTAGTATTCGGTGGCTAGGTGCATATCCGCTACTTGTTAGCTCTCTAATCCACTTTAAGAGTGTTTCTTCTTGCGTTTTTGATAATAGTTGTTGTTTTTGACGCGCTTCTACGCGTGTGTGGCCTCCATTCATACGACGACGGATAGATTGTTCTGGGAGGTCAAGTGTCAAGTGCTTTGGCAGCTGCGTACACTGACTTATATTGTTTGGAATGAATAGCTAATATAGCTTGATCTATTGCAATATTACGCTCTTGAGCTTCTACGCTCTTTCGACGTACCATAATGGAGTTGGGTAGGTAAGATGGTAAGTTTGATGGGGTGGTTCTAACCACCCCACTACCGCCAGTACGCCACGACTTACGTTAAGGCAAACAAGCCTCATAAACCTCCTTATACCTAACATACTTCATATGCCTCTCAAAAACACCCTCATCCGCCACCCTCGTCCACCACCCTCGCCAACTGCAACGACCCCGCAATAAAGAAATCCGTATAACTCGGTCGCGCACCCAACACAAACGGCCCCTCCGCCTTATTCGTCCTCATCAGCTCACCCACCCTCATTCCCTCACAGACAGCCTTCCAGCTCTCCTCCTCCGCATCAAGCAATCCTCGAGCTTACGCCCTAGCGCCGCCTCGCGCGTGCGCCGGAAGTACTCCTGTGACCTGAGCGAGAGGATGTTGATCTCGCGCGGCACCACTGAGGCGCGGAACGTTGGGCCGACGACAGAGCGTGCCTGTAACTCGATGGTGCCGTCTAGCGAGGAGGTTAGAGGGAGGGGTGGGGTGGGGTATGTGGCCTCGAGGAACTTGGCGATGGGGGTGGAGTCTATGATGTGCGTGTTGGTGGGTAGATGGTGGATGGCGGGGACATTGTGTTTTTCTCTGGTGGGGGATTCGCCGGATATGAGGCCGCTGGGGTGCGTTAGAAGATATTTTTGGGTGTGGTTGGGGGGATTTGAGGGAGCGGGGGGCGGGATGGATGAAGACAGCTGGGAGGAGGGTGGAGGTTGAGAACGAAAGACGAATCCGCACATCTGGTGCGAGACTGATAATCTTGCCGTACTGGTGATGTGCTCCCGTCTTCTGGCTAAAGAGGAGAATCAAGGAGTGTACCCTTCGCAGGAGAGAATGCGGGAAGCCCTCGCTGCCGCAATGAAGCTCTATGCGCAACCTCAAGCTTCATTGGGGGGGGGTGTGGATTACATCTCTATCGAAGCATGGAAGTCGAGGCATTCATTCCTGTTATATCGGCGATTAACCATAGAGCTGACAATTCGAGTGGGAGAATTAGATACGGCGAGTGAGATCCTGAGCGTGGCGTTGAGATTGGATGGGTTCGGCCGTTCCAGTGGCGCCAGTTTACAGTTTGTGCCTGGGATTTGCCACGTTCTACCCTTACTTGCTAAAGGTGGGAAGGAAAGCAACCCTTTTTGTATTGAGAAGCAAGATGCAGACACATTAGTTATGGATATCATCGGTGCGGTGGAATTGCGAGCGACGAAGGGGCGGCAGTGGTCTTGCCCAGGGCGGCTGGAGAGTCACAGGAGCGATCGATAGTGCAGGATCATAACGACACTTGTCATGATTTACAAGGTCTTGGCCAATATCTATCAAAGGATGTTGTACTCGGTAGAACCCCATATGATTGCTGGTAGTTCCATATTGGGATTAGTCCGATTTGGAGTAGTTTGATCACGTGTGACATATAGAAATTGGGCGTTCGCTTTTCAACTGTCAACGACGACTTTGAGCAACGTCGGTATGAATCAACCACGGCGCTTAGCTTTGAGTAACCTCTCAAGAAGTCGTGCATCTTTCCACAAAGTCACTTGATTGTCAAAAATGCTCTATGTTTCAGGAGTTTGCTTGCTGTCTCACAATTTTGCTACACCCCTTACTTCCCTTACTTCAGAACGGCATAGCAAAATGTGTCTTCTATCGTAAGTTTTTCTTTGTTCATTGGTCACACGGTGTAGATAGGTGCATAAACCAGGATGACGAAAATGCAAACACTCTTTGGCCTGTTCGAACAGAGCCGTGTCTCCCAAGTTGGGAAGCCTCTTTGCTGGCACAGCCATCACAGAGTGCTGAGATCCTGTGGCTGCTATTCATCTCGTAACACTGATGATGTGTGGTTGCGAGTTGATGTGGATATAAAGAGAGCACTGACTGGTGTGCAAATTGTACATTACCTTGCTTGTGGGGGTGGAAGATGATATCGTCTCTTTTGAATTGCGTCGTACTGCATTATTTCCGTTGTGTATCCGAAGCTCCCACGCAACTCATCAATAAGCAACTTCTGGTTGCGTAGAAGGCTGCTTCAAATTTCAACCATCGAAGATCAAAATATGGGCTCTCGATCTTGAAGATCAAGGTGTGTTCCATATGTCTGTCTAGAAACCTCAGTTTATACTTGTGGAATTTCAGGTTTGATGTTGCTACAATATGCTTCGAGTACTATATATGTATATCATTCTCATCCTGAGGCCTGGCAGGCACCCATTGTCCCCTCAGAAATCAGGTGTCACCAAGCTGACAAGCACCAGACTACCTATATATATCAAATCCAGTCGTCTTCCTCCCAGATAGCGGCACAGTGGCGCAGTAGAAGTACCACTGTCAGGACAGTCTGGCCTGGGTTTGGAAAGGTTACGGATTCGACAAATAAGCGCCAAAAAGCAAAATCACAAAACATGATTTTCTCCCTCATCAGATATCCAGAATCGCAGGAATCTGACGAGTCTTTTTGCATTTTTTTAGTTCTCAAGAGCAGATGGGCCAGTCTTTGGCCCATTGGATTAATATTTCACATTTTAAGTAGTAAATTAATTCAATGGAATTTAATGAACTTGTAGATAACAACATACTCGAATATTTAATTCCCCTAACTGTCATCATCGAAGTAAGCGTTAGCGTCTATCGGCACCCCACTCTTCCCAATCTAATCCTTCAGATCCTAATATCGTCAGCTAATCGATTGCTATTTCATTAGTACATAAGTCCCTACAAATAATACCATGTGAAAGAGTAATTTAAGGAGTCTTTATGTATAATTTTTATTCATGGCGGAATTAATTTGAGGATATAACCGTTGTTTGGTGGGGTTATTGTTTACCCACATTGGGCGCGTCAGAGGCTTATCGCGGGCCATGATAGGCGCTAAATTTATGGAACTTTCAACTTCAACAGAATCGGGAAATCGTGTCGCTTTGTGTTAATCTTGCAACCCGTGCAGATTTCACGCAATAATCTACTCAAATATCACCAGAATACCCCATATTGAGTATCCGGGAAGTTTTCGACGTCCGCAACTTACAATAGACCATGTTACCTCCAACCAGAGTCCAGATCAAGAGGAAGGCCACTGAGGATCCTGTGGAGATTTTGCGTAAGCTCGTACAAACAGAACCCAGTTGAAGGTTTCTGCTGACACTTGTATATATAGGTGTGCACGATGAACTTGCCAGGGGTCGAAATGCTGGCCAGTTTATATTCAAGCGACAACGAATCGTCCAGGGCTCGCGACCAAATGCATTCACCGTCGCGGACTCTGCGGGATATACATCTGCTCTAGAAAATGGCCCGAGAGCACCACAGGTTAAAACCAGCCAACCAGGGGATGAATTTAGAGACCAGCCGGGCCGAAACCTGAGCAACACCCAGCCTGCTGTCCCTCCGGAGACGCGGCACGTTACAATGAGACAGGATGAAGTTGGAGCTGTGCCACCCGCGAATAATAGAGGGGCTCCGGACGTAGCACGATTACCTCGAGTAATTGCGGAACCCCGTCGCTTCCACCTGTCTCGAAAACTGGTGCATGGGGCGGGAAATAATAATGTTGAGCGTGCAAATGCAAGGAGAACACCTGGCAAGACAAATATCGCGGTGTTTCGCGAACGCAAGGTTATTCCTGCAGCGGAGACCGGACCGCCTACGGAAACGAAACCCCCCGCCCCTTTGGATGTATCTAGGACGGAACCGCAAAACCGCATGACGAGCCAGGAGCCTGTCAAAAGAGATCGGTAAAAAACCGAGTGTCTCCCTTCTGCGCCTTACGCCTGTCAATGCTGTCAAGCCCCGTAGAAACTCACCCGCTCCTCTCCGAGGTGCAAGGCTGCCATCTGGGGATATAATACCGTGGGATGCTAGTACGGAGAGACTTAATATGGAAATGCAAGCCTACACGCTTAGAGAAATCAGAAAGAACCTTGCCGACAGCAATGAGCCTCAAGTTACGGTACCGCTAAAGCCAGAACCCGAGGCCCCAAAAGTCCTGCAAGTAGATTCAAGCCGAGGGCAGGTGCAGGTTTGCGCTACCACGAGCGCCATCCCGACGCTGTGACTGCTCAGGGAACTGAAGCGGACAGCGACATGCAAGCTATGGATGTGGACGACGATGACTCAAATTATATCATCGAGACGTACATACGCATGCCAGTGGAACAGGCTCTCCTCGAATCAAATGAGACGAGCATTGGCTTGCTGGTTTTGGATTCCCAGCCGGACATTGATCAGTTTTACAACGGCGACTCGGACAGGGATAGTGATACGTACGACGAGGAAGAAGACGAAAATGGTTAGCTTAGGACCCCCCGCACTCCACCTCACCTGACACAGGTATGCAAGGATTGAGCTAATGATCAATAGCGGAGAATCACCCTTCAACGGATTATCCGGATGAGGAGTACAGTCTGATGATGAGTACGGCATTAATCCGTACCAGTATCGAAATAGAAACACCTCGGATAATGAAGAATACGACGAGGATGATGCTACGTTTAGCGATGATGAGCGTGAAGCCAAGAAAGAGCCATGGTCCCGCCGCCCGTGGATGCAGGCCTACTCTGGCAAGAGTGACAGGAACGACGAGGAAAGGGAATCGTACAGATCACTGTATAAATGATGTGCTTAAGACCACACTCGAGTTTGTCTAGATTTAGATCTTGAATTAATTTCCGGGTGGGGCTTTGCACACTATATAAGCCTGACCTAAAACGCGCCGGTGCTGGACAAAATCGATAGCATAGTGATAGATAGCCAACGCGCCTTTTTCGTTCCCGAAAACTCCAAATGATACATTTTTGGTGGGTATTACAAGGAAAAACAACCAGCAAAAAGACGACGAGACGCCAATTGGTTCATATACAGACGGCATCTCGACGGACGAAGTGGGAATCTTAGTTGTCGGAGTCTTCCTGATTTGGGTATTTGGGGTCATAAATCGTGTCTGGCGTCATATTAAGAGTCTTGCCAACAGTTGGGAACGCTTGTGCAGGCGTCGTTGCTGCTCAAGCAGGAAGCTTCCTTGCTAAATTGCTTCAGAAGGTTGTTGTTCGGACTCGAATAATAGCTCCTGGAAGTTCCCTCTGCCCTGTCTTGCGCGATTGGCAACTGTGATAGGTTAGTATGTAAACAACACAGGCTTCGGGCATAGAATGACTTACTGATATCCCTGGCCTCTGCTTTGTCCTTCTCGTCCGTCCATGAGTACTTCAGTACTCCTCGGGACACCTGGTTACCAGCTTGATATAATCATCAAGAATGGCTTTGTAGGGATGGTTTATCCTCTCCCGCACCTTGATGTTCACCATCTCATATTCGTCATTATGGTCGCGAACGAAATTACCCTCGTCATCGATTTTGGGGAACATTTGCGCCCGGTAGTAGCGGCATTCCAGGGCTCCCTTTCCGCGCTTTGGGCTGTTGCTGCTGCTGCTGCTCTGATGGAAGACAACTCGGGGGAACTGTCTCTTGAAGGGCTGGACGATGGCTTGCCATTGCACTTTCTTGTCCTCTCGGTAGTACTGAATGAAATGTACTTGCTCAAGGCTGTAAGGAACATTTGAATGTGAAGGTGTTGTTGGAGAACTTGAGCGTGAGCTCTGTGACATGCTGCTACAGATGCTGGAGCTGCTATAGCCGCTTGGGCTGCTGTGATGCTTGTATTTATTCCCATGCTGATGGAACTGGTGGTAGTCTTGATAGTCTTGATAATAAGAAGAAGTGGACTGAGGATTGGGGCCGGGCTCGTCAACAGGTCCAGAGAACCCAGTGGTGGTAGTACCACTTCTGAAGTTCTCTGAGGAGGGCGAGGAAGCGTTGTAGTTGTTGTTGATATCCGTATTGGTAGGAGAGGTGCGTTGCCACCGGGAACTCCGACGGTGGAGTTGAAACACCCTTCTGCCGCTCTCCTGCTACATGGTAGGGACGTAGCACATGGATCAGTCTGAGGAGAGTGAGATGCGGCGTCTTCGGTTGGATTCAGTAGAAGATTTATTGAAAACCGCGGGCTTTTTTCCTGGCCATTGAGAGGCAGCGAGTTGAAATACATCATGACGAATGTTGATGATGAAGTGGGCTGGCTGAGAGTAGTCTTAACGTGAAGTGATAATTGGCAACGATAATTCATTCTCATGGCCAGGCAAGCAAGTGGGGACAATATATAAAGAGTTCGAATCACAGGGGCATTGTCACGGGAAGAACTGCACGGGATATTTATGCAAAGGGCAGTCGATGACAGGAATTTGGAACTTGTGGCACATGCGCGATGGGTCTGTTGGCTCGACAGCTGGCTCAGCAAGGTACATTGCTGAACAGCAGCAGTGAAATCAAAGTCTCGATTGATGGCCGAATGTCACGTCTTGCCTTGACACGGTACAGGGAAGATGGAAGATACTCCAGACGATACATTGTGGATATGCGTTAGGCTGCCAAGAAGAAGTATGAACGCGGCATAGTGGGTCTGGAGTAGAAACGGGAATGAAGGGTGAAGCGCGCCGACGACATAAGTGCCATCTCTCATTTCTGTCACACTTTGCACTCAACCTTGACCAAAGTAAACCAAAGTAAACCAAGGTACCGCTCTAATCAAGCCGCCTAGTGGACACGGCGCTATTAGATCGAAGCAAGTGGGGCTGAAAATAGGTGGCGCCAACCTCCCCTGTCAGGACTGCGATGGAGATGATCTCTCAAGGGTCTTTGCGGATATCAGTCTCCGGGGGTGATCCGTCACCAAGCGCTTAGACACACCACGCCGTCCCCACCCCCCATGAAAGAAAGACCTAGTACCGATCGCCGCATTGCCGCAACTGAGTGGGCCACCCGATAAGAGACGCCAGAACGGAACAGCACGGATTACCCGCAGCGCCTACCACCAACTGGGCTTTTATCTCCTGCGTCTCTGCGTCGCACACACGTTGCGCTGCGGCAGGCGACAGCATGAGTAGGAAACGCGTGCTCTGCGACGCCTTGTTCGTGGGCGTCAGGTCACACGGGCGAACGTGTTAGTGCAAGAGCGCGCGCGGGGGCGGATCTGGTGTGCCCCGAATGGGGGAGGGGATCTTGCAGCGCTGCCTGTCTGACTGGTTATTTGCCTAACGACTGGCGTGGGGGGGTCGAGAGGCTCGGGGAAATCTTAGATGTGAGGTTGCACAACGCTGGAGGTATGCCGGTGGCTGCTGCTGTCTGTTGTTGTTGCTGTATGATGGCGGTGTGTGGAGGGGTGTCTGTATGGACTGGTGGGGGACGTTCTGCAGCACTTGGGTTAGGGGAGCGGGTGCAGCGGTGCAGCGATGCGGCGGTGCGGCGGTGCGGCGGTGCGGCGGCGCGACGGTCTTACCCAGAGAAGCGCCAAAGGGGAAGATTTGAATTAGGAGGGTATGCCGTCTTTTTGCTTATTG
This sequence comes from Pseudogymnoascus destructans, assembly GCF_001641265.1. Lineage (NCBI taxonomy): Eukaryota > Fungi > Ascomycota > Leotiomycetes > Thelebolales > Thelebolaceae > Pseudogymnoascus > Pseudogymnoascus destructans. Next base: position 5,479 of record NW_020167574.1, on the reverse strand, counting down.
GGGATCCCTTGCTCCCTTGCGGTCGAAGTAGATGTACAGTACAGAGAGGGATAGGGACGGCTGTGCGTTTAGCCGTGTGACATAGGCTTGAGTGACAAATCCACAATCCACTGGCCTGGCTGGGGAGAGGGATCTGACATGGTCGTGATATTGGTAGCGTACGAGTGATGTAGTTTTCTCTAAAGATAGTAGGAGAATTACTCAATGTAGAAGATTACTTGGTGCCTTGGTGCTTGATGCTTGATGCTTGATGCTTGATGCTTGATGCTTGATGCTTGATGCTTGATGCTTGATTCTTGATGCTTGATTCTTGATTCTTGGACAACCGTCGATCGATCGTCCAAGGGGTCCAAATACACGGCATCTTCGTTGGCCGCATCAAGTGACCATTCTTTGAGGGATTGTTTTCACATACTCTAACCCCCGCGGCCTATTCTTCGGACCCAATGTCACAGCTCGTCTGGACAACGCATTGAAATTAATGTACTCGACATTCCTCCCAACTTCCCACAACTCCGCGAATCTGGATATAGCGCCGGCAGAGGCCCGAATATGGCACAAGCAGGGCGTTGAAAACGGTGGATAGAGATGGCCTTTCCGGGATCATGGAAGATTCTCAAGTGACACTCCGGGGAGACGAGGTGCTCATTTCGGTGTCCCGCAACGAAACTGGAGGCAAGTGGCAGCCACTGCACCGCACTTCTGTCATGTATCAATCAATACCCCTTACGCAACGACAGGCTCTCTCACCCCACCCTCCTTGGTCCCAGAACCACGGTTCGACCATCGGCGTACAAAGTCACTGCACTGTCGTATCCTCCTTCTGCAGCCTAGATACATACCACAGGCAACTGATCGAGAAACGGAGATTGGCGGATTCGGCGTAGACTCGGCCGCGCCGTCGTGGTCGGCCGCGCAGTGGGGAGGGTGTGTGTTCTGCACCAACCACACTGTGCATAGTCATGGAGGCTTGGAATATGTGGAATGTCCGAGTTGGCGGCATGCCGTGATGATGTATTGGTCTCATCAACATATAGCCCCCAAAGTGCCCCTCAAAGTGGGAATGCAACGGCCCCTAAACTCGAAGTCCAACAGCGTGGGTAGACTATAGCTCTACTAGATGTATATGTACGAGAAACCCCAATGAGATACAAACAATCCATACCATGATCTGTATACTTCATACACCGGTGGTCGAACTCCATCCCTGCATTAGTGTAACCTTCCCCCATCAAATAAGCGGCCCGCCCAAACTGTCGGGTCCGCACCCCGCACCACGGGGATTGGCGGCCGGCGACACGGGGACCGGCACACCCCAATGCGCCGAGACTGACTGAACTGCCCGCTCCTTCGCTGTGAGAAAGTTTCCCTGCGCAGCCACAGAACGGTCGGACGTATATCCAATCCGGATGTGATAGTTGGCCCAACCCAAGCCGTGTGGCGTTGTGACTGCCGGGGCAGACAGGCCACATAGCCACACAGGATCCAAAGGATGGGAACCCCCCCTTATGGAGGATGTGGCCGTTTCCTACCTACCTGGTCTAGATTTGTTGATGGGGGGGGGGAATTGGGCTAGGGACGGTGGGCTAGGGACCAGTGGGCTAGGGACCAGTGGGCTAGGGACCAGCGGGCTAGGAACCAGTGGGCTAGAATTCGGATGGGAAATCAGAGAAGGCGAGGGGAATAGGGGCTACTAGCAGCGTGCTTTCTAGGTCAGATGGCTGCGGCTACTGCTATCTAAGGCTTGTCTAGTCATTAACTAGACTAGGCCAAGGTCCTGTTACTAACGACATAATACCGTCTAGCATAACTATCACTTGATAGTTAATACCATAAAGGCGCTTATGGCCAGAAAAGACAAGACGCTGTTCCTCTTGTCCTGTTAGTCGTTAATAGGGGTGAAAGGTTCCATTAACGAAGCCCTAGATCCCCCCTACTCTCCCTATCTCTTTAAAAGCTGTTAAGAAGGCTTCTATACACTTGTACGTAAGCTGCAGATGCCACTTGAGTATTCTAGAAAATGTCTTATAAAGGAAGAGTATTGTATCCATAAAGACAATACTCCAACTAAGATCTTAACCGACCAAAGAGCCTCTTAAGAGTCAACCATCTCCTAGGAAAGGCAAGCTGTGCACAAAGGATATACAAGGCTAACTTAGGGATTAGCTGAACGCCTCTTGACCAAGAGACATTATAGGTGGAGGAGAGGGGTAAGCTGGCACATATCATAGTGGGAGAACTACAAAGCTTCTAGAGCTTAAGTGTTAGTTAAGCTTTCAAGATGCCCTTAGCTGTCATAGCGCATCTGTTGTGTAATGGTGGGTGCACCAGATGTGAGAATCTAGCCACCCAAGGAAGGGATGATTTTACTAAGACAACACACTGTCTTAGGAAAAAGAGCCAAAGGGTCATAGCTTAGACTATTCCACAATGCAGCAATCAGGTGTATGATATAGTGGAGTGGTTTAGACAAGTTGTTGAGTCTGAGAACTCAGGGATAAGTCAGAGGTTAGCACCTCACTGACTTTTCAAAAACAGAGAATAACAAGATCAATGCTTGGAAGCTTGGAAAAGACGTAGAAGTATGTGCTAGTCGATTTACTGTATTGTCTGCTTGTCCTTTCTTAAGGAAAGGGCAATCCTATTTATGCTAAAGGAGTGTAGTTCTCTCATTTTCCAAGACTTTCCATGACTAACCAGGCTTGGTAACTGTAGTTGTAAGGATGCCAAAGCCCTCAGTGATGGAAAGCATCGGAGTCGGGCAGGTTACGGTCACATGGGGAGAGTTAGGGCAGGTTAGCCGAGTCGGACCCGTTTCAGGTACTTAAGGGGATTGACCCAACGGGGTTCCTCATCATCTTGTTTGTATCCTTCGTAGTAGACCTATAGGATAGCATCCGTTTAGCTTCCGACTCGCACTCTCATATGCTATTACTGTGAGCTGGGTGCCCTGTGTCCTTACATTATACAAAAAAGATCATGCCTGCCGGGGACGGCCGTACTTAAATAATATCCCACACCGGAACGACTCAGGAGAACTACTGTTACATCTGTTACGATATCAAGTGCGCTTGCAGCTCGAGTGGGGGTTCAGGGGTGTGGGGAGCTTTCCGGGGTTGGAGCGAAGTTTTCAGTTGTGGAGTGAATTCTCAGAACTAGTCTCGCTAAAGAGAATTCACTCCACAACAACAATAGCTGTATATAGATTGAGCCACTGCTCGAGTGCTCCTCTTCTCTTTCCTTTCTTCTCTAGATTGAGTTTAATTCATAATACCCAACTGGCGCCCTATGCCTTGGTGAACCGTGACAACATCATCGACTGCGACTCGGTGACGTTTCGGAGGAGAGACCTGACGACTTCAAATAGCCGTGATTCCAGAGATCTTATGGACAGCCAGTGGATCAGGGTTTGATTCTTCAGAACAAGCTGGTAAAGTCGCCGACACGTTGGCGCCAAATAGGATATGAGATCCTTAAGAACCCCCTCCTAGCACAGAGGAAATTGTGGACAAGAGCGTTAATAGCTACGAGCTACCGGAAGTCAAGCTCTTTCGTATCGGTACCGATACACACCTGAGGCAATATGTCGAAAAAGCCGACATCAAACATACCCAAGACAATGACGGTCAACTGCCCAGAATGACTACCAGACAAACCACCACTGCAGCTACGACCGCTGTGCCATCCGAAGACATCCCGAGTCGAATGGCCCACCTCGAAGCACAGATACAGGAGGTCAAGGATCTACTAGTCATCCTTACGGCAGCCCAGACTAGAATCCCGTCCACAGTGCCGGTGGACGCCACCATACCCACAGTCGAAGCTACGGAGCAATGAACGCCTCGCACACGAAACACCCCCGAGACAGTTCAATTGTGGCCTCTTCAGAACACTCGTTCTCCATCGATTCCAGGGTCATCACGAATGCACACCGAGGACCCTCCGAATCGCTATAAGAAATCAACCATCTCTGAGAAAATCCTTCCTCTCAGCGATGGGGTAGAACATACCTTCCTACAATGGAGCGCTTCGATTCGGGACCGACTCGTAGTCAATGAGGACCACTACCTTACCGACGTCTCGAGAAGAGCGTTGATATGGGAACTACGACCGGCCTGGCGAAGACCTACCTAGAGCCCCAATACCTGTCCACTACGCATGGGTTCCGCAGTGCTGAGGAGATGATGGATCTACTAGGTTCATACTACCTCACAGGCAACGAGACGGAACAGGCAGGAACCTCTTCGACAACCTGCAAATGGAGAGAAGGGGCATGCTAGCGAAACCTTCCCAGAGTTCAAGGCTCGTTTCCAAAGTGCAGCTATCACAGGACAAGTCTCCGAGTCGGAATGGTTTTGGTACATGTGGAACAAGTTGACTCCCCAATTCCGCAGCCGCGTCGCGATCATCAAAAACCAATGGAATGGAGACTACCAGACCATGGTACAAGAACTTACCGCCTTCGATCAGGAATGGTGCCGGAACAACGAATTAAATCTGCTACCCGCCCTCGCAAGGACGTCCACACGTACCACAGATACGGCAAAGGCATCAGCGTCGAAGCCGACTCGAACCACACCCACTCTGTTCACCCAAACCACGTTCCTCCCCAAGCTAGCCATACCGGAACGTGTGAGAACCGCAGTCCCTGCGCCTCAGGAAACTGTTTCAAGTGTGGCAAGCCCAGCCATTTCCAGGACAAATGCCCCCTTAATGCTACTATCAAGGAAATGGACCGTAATGACCCGAGGTAGAAGAACAATGGGAAGAAGCCGTGGAACTTCAATCGGATGCATCCCTCGAGGAAAATGACGAGGCCTAGGAGAAAGCTCCTTCCTAGGTCTACGCAAATGTGAAATGCAAGGACTAGACTTACGAGAACTCCTGGGAGGTACCCAGTTCTTAGTCGACATGACCCTGAGTATGAATGGACTCGGGGTGCAAACGAAGTCCCTAGCAGACACAGGAGCAAATGGCTACCTCGTCATTAACAAGCCTTTTGCAATACGACTGTCGAAAGCGCTTCAGAGCCCCATACGGAAACTACCCTACTCTGTACCCATATGTGGATTTCAGCGCAAAATCCAAGGCCACGTATCGGAGTATATTCGGTTACACTTAACAGTCGAAGGACGCTGAATATATAACTGCCCCTTTGTACTCCTGGACCTCGGAGCACCCGCCGACTCCTAGCTGGAGCAAGGAGATCACCTTGCCTACCACTCACGCGAAACGTCCATTAGACATCTTACATACCAGTCGGATGCGAATCGCCGGATTCCGCAATCCACAGCGAAGACAGACGCCGCGCAGGCAGATGCTCGATGGAAATGAAAGTGATAATTTCCGACTACGAAGAGATCACTGATACGCCATTGAACCACTACGAAACCAGGTTTCTCCCCCACCGCAGAAAACCCTAGTACATAGGTTTACGCCCATGCATATCTGCGAAATCAGTGCAAATGCTTTCCACCAC